>NW_026644782.1:0-107900 GCF_030020395.1 Manis pentadactyla
TGCGTGTTCTGTGTTGTGTCACATCACCCGTGCTGTGTTATTGTGTTTCTTGTGGTGATGTCTGTGACCTGTTGGTTTAATGTGCGTGGCGGTGTTTATGTGATTGTGTGTGCGTTTCCTGTGTGTTGTGTTCTTTCTGTGTTGTGACTGTTGTGTAGACTGTCGTGTATGGGAGGTGTGCAGTTTTGTTGCTTCGCAATGTAAGTTCTGTGTGAATTTCCCCGTGGAGTTCTGTGTGACTGGTGTGGTTGTGGCTGGTTGTGTGCTTGGAGTGTGTCTTTGTGTGTTGTATGTTTGGCGTCCTTTGGGTGGCATGTTGTGTTCGTGGTTGGGAATGATAGGTGGCCTGCGAATGGTTTTCTGTTTCATGTTTAGTGTGTGGCGCGATCACACGTGTGTTGCGTGTTGCATGATGTGCAAGCATTATGTTCTCAGTTGCACGTGTGTTGTGTGTATTCCTTCCTGTTTTGCGTAGTGTGCGTGTGCTGTTTCATCTGGGTGTCTTTATGGGATACGAATTGTGTACTGAGTTGTATATGCTTTGTATGTATATCCTGTGCTTTGCATCATGCGTTCTGTGAGGACCTGGGTGCTGTCTGATTCAAGTGTGCTTTGAGTGACGTGTGTAGTGCGTGAAATGTGTGTCTCACAAATTCGGTGTTCTTTTTCTTGCGGCGTGCACATTTTCTGCATGCCGTTTTGCATGTGTTGTGTGTGGTGCGTGTTATGCGTGTGCTTGTGTTTGACAGCTGGTGTGCGTGGTCGGCTGTTGGAGTGATGAGTGTAATTTGTGATGTCTGTACTGTGCGTGGTCATGCTTGGTCAGTGTGCCTCACTGTGTGTGTTGCGTTTACTCTGAGAACCATGGTTCATGTGCATTGTGTGCAGTGATGAGCTCGGTGTGGGGGGGGGCGGTGGTTGTTGTTCAGTGTGATGTGCTGTTTGCGTGTTGAGGGTTTGTATGTAAACTCTGGTTTTGGGTGTTGTGGGTGATTTGCGTTTGTGCTGAATGTTTTGTGTTGGCGCCTTCTGTGTGTGTTGTTTGTGGCTGTGTGTGCTGTATTGTTTGCGTTGTACGTGGTGTGTGTTGTTCGTGCTAACTGTTGCGTTGTGTGTGCTGAGTCGTTTCGTTTCCTCGCTTTATGTCTTGCTGTGTGGGTTGTGCGTTACGTTGGTTACTGTGTATTCTGAGAGTTTGACCTATGTTGTGCTTTTAGGATTTGATTCTTGTGTAGTGTGCTCTTTGTGTTGTTGCTATAAGGTAGGGAATGATTTGTTGTGTTTGTGTTGTGAGTCTGTGTGTATTCTCTTTCGCTATGCTGTGTGTGCTGTGTGTTTTGGGTTGTGTTCTCTGTGATCTGTGAGTCTTGTTTATTCTCGGTGTGTTGCGTGTTGTCCGTGCTGTGTGTGTTGTGCATGTACTGGGTGCGGTATGGGTTCTCTACTGCTTGTTGAGTACACTGTCCTGTGTACATTTCTATGTGTGGCGTGCAACGTGTGATGTGTGTGGTTGTGAATTGTGTGTCCCGTGCTTTGAGTGGTTCTTTGTGGGCTGTATATCTCGTCATTGCTGATGAGATATCCATTGGTGTTTGTGTAGGTTCCGTGTTTGTTGTGTGCCCTCCAGTGTCCCTTTGTGTGTGCAATGTGTCTGGTCTTTCTTTTGTGTGTTGTGTTATGTACTGTGTTCTGGGTTGTTGAGTGCTGTCTATATGCTTTCTGTGTGTTACGCACAGGGTAGATGTGGGGCGGTCTGTGTATTTTGAGCATGCCGTGTGATGTAAAGCTTTGCGTTGTGTCTGAGGTGTACTGTGAGCGTGTATTTTGTGTGTTTTGTTTCGGGCTTTCCGCGTGAGGGTCTGTGTGTGCTCCATATTGCACGCTTGTGGCTGTGTGTGTGGTGTGTAGTGTGCTATAGGTGTGTTGTGTGTGTTTTGGTTGTTTGTGTGTGGGTTCGTATGTGCTCTGTCTTTTGGTGCGTGTGATTGTGATTTGTGTGCGTGTTTGTGTTAGAGAGGTTGTGTGTGTGCTTCGCAGTTTGAGTTATGCACGTGACGTGAGATGTGTTGACTGTGTGCGGTCTTGCTTGTTTAGTATGTCCCATGGTGTATGTCCCAGTAAGTAGCCTGTGCGATGTTTTTCGTGAGTGTTGTGAGCAGTCATGGGCCTTGAGGTGTGTGGTGTGTGTCTTGTGACTCTTGTTTGGCGTGTTTCTGTGTTGTGTGTGCGTTCTGCTCTGTACTCCTGTTTGAGGATGTATGCGCGGTGTGTGTGTGCATGGTTGAGTGTGTAGTGGGAAATGTGTGCTACTTGTCTCTGTTGGTTATGTGTGTGTTGCCTGTGGATCTGTGAGTGTTGTGTGTGTTTTTCATGTGTGATTGTGATCTGTGTGTGGTTGTGTTTGAGTGGTTGAGTGTATGTGGTTGTTATGTTTGTGATGTGAGCTGTGTTGTCCGCGTGTGGTTGTGCTTGTTTGGTGAGTCTCATTCTGTGTGCTGCAGGTACTCTCACAAATGTGATTTGTGTGTTAGTGAGGAATATTTGCTCTGTTGTGACGGGTGTGTGCCCTGTGACTGTTATGTCGTTCCTTTCTGAGTTTTCCGTGTGTTTGCATAGCGTAGTGGGGCCAGTGTGTGTGTGTGTGTGTCTGTGGCGTGTCCGAGTGTGTTTGTGTGTGGGGTGTGTAGCACGTGAAATGTGTCCTGTGTGCGCTAATTGTTGGTTGTGAGCTTTGCGTGTGGTTTTGTATTTGTTGTGTGTGTTACGCATGTGTGAATGTGACACGTGCTTGGCTGTTTTTGAGAGGTTTTGTGTGTAATTGGTATGTGTGTGAGGTGAGGTGTGTTATCTGTACGTGGTTTTGCCTTTTGTAGCGGGCGTCATTGTGTGTGTGGTGTGTACATGGTTAACTAGTTTTGAGAATTGCGTGCCGTTAAGCCTTGTGATATTCGTGGTGTGTGTTGTTTCATATATTGTGCTTTCTGCGTGTTGACTTTGTGGGTGTTCCCCATGTCTTTGTGTTTGTGGGTGTTTATTTGTGTTCGTTGTGGTTATTCCTTGAGAGTGCGTTTTGCGTGGCTCCGTGTGTGGTATGTAGTGGTTGCGTCGGTCTGTGTGTTGTGTTGTTAATGCAGGGTGTTGTGGGAGACATGAGTTGTGATGTTTAATTTGTGCGTGATGTTTGTGTGTGTGGTGTGATGTATTCTGTGATTTGTGTATTATTTTGTACTGTGTTAATGCATCGATGTGTTTCTTTGAATGTGTGGTTTGTGTGTGCGATATTTGCGTTTGACGTCTTTTTGTGATGTGTTTCGTGTTTGCTGGCTTTTCTGTTAGGTGTGAGGTGCGTTGTTTTTTGTGTACACGGTAGGGCGCGTTTTCTGGTGTTTGCGATTGTGTGCGTGTTCTGTGTTGTGTCACATCACCCGTGCTGTGTTATTGTGTTTCTTGTGGTGATGTCTGTGACCTGTTGGTTTAATGTGCGTGGCGGTGTTTATGTGATTGTGTGTGCGTTTCCTGTGTGTTGTGTTCTTTCTGTGTTGTGACTGTTGTGTAGACTGTCGTGTATGGGAGGTGTGCAGTTTTGTTGCTTCGCAATGTAAGTTCTGTGTGAATTTCCCCGTGGAGTTCTGTGTGACTGGTGTGGTTGTGGCTGGTTGTGTGCTTGGAGTGTGTCTTTGTGTGTTGTATGTTTGGCGTCCTTTGGGTGGCATGTTGTGTTCGTGGTTGGGAATGATAGGTGGCCTGCGAATGGTTTTCTGTTTCATGTTTAGTGTGTGGCGCGATCACACGTGTGTTGCGTGTTGCATGATGTGCAAGCATTATGTTCTCAGTTGCACGTGTGTTGTGTGTATTCCTTCCTGTTTTGCGTAGTGTGCGTGTGCTGTTTCATCTGGGTGTCTTTATGGGATACGAATTGTGTACTGAGTTGTATATGCTTTGTATGTATATCCTGTGCTTTGCATCATGCGTTCTGTGAGGACCTGGGTGCTGTCTGATTCAAGTGTGCTTTGAGTGACGTGTGTAGTGCGTGAAATGTGTGTCTCACAAATTCGGTGTTCTTTTTCTTGCGGCGTGCACATTTTCTGCATGCCGTTTTGCATGTGTTGTGTGTGGTGCGTGTTATGCGTGTGCTTGTGTTTGACAGCTGGTGTGCGTGGTCGGCTGTTGGAGTGATGAGTGTAATTTGTGATGTCTGTACTGTGCGTGGTCATGCTTGGTCAGTGTGCCTCACTGTGTGTGTTGCGTTTACTCTGAGAACCATGGTTCATGTGCATTGTGTGCAGTGATGAGCTCGGTGTGGGGGGGGGCGGTGGTTGTTGTTCAGTGTGATGTGCTGTTTGCGTGTTGAGGGTTTGTATGTAAACTCTGGTTTTGGGTGTTGTGGGTGATTTGCGTTTGTGCTGAATGTTTTGTGTTGGCGCCTTCTGTGTGTGTTGTTTGTGGCTGTGTGTGCTGTATTGTTTGCGTTGTACGTGGTGTGTGTTGTTCGTGCTAACTGTTGCGTTGTGTGTGCTGAGTCGTTTCGTTTCCTCGCTTTATGTCTTGCTGTGTGGGTTGTGCGTTACGTTGGTTACTGTGTATTCTGAGAGTTTGACCTATGTTGTGCTTTTAGGATTTGATTCTTGTGTAGTGTGCTCTTTGTGTTGTTGCTATAAGGTAGGGAATGATTTGTTGTGTTTGTGTTGTGAGTCTGTGTGTATTCTCTTTCGCTATGCTGTGTGTGCTGTGTGTTTTGGGTTGTGTTCTCTGTGATCTGTGAGTCTTGTTTATTCTCGGTGTGTTGCGTGTTGTCCGTGCTGTGTGTGTTGTGCATGTACTGGGTGCGGTATGGGTTCTCTACTGCTTGTTGAGTACACTGTCCTGTGTACATTTCTATGTGTGGCGTGCAACGTGTGATGTGTGTGGTTGTGAATTGTGTGTCCCGTGCTTTGAGTGGTTCTTTGTGGGCTGTATATCTCGTCATTGCTGATGAGATATCCATTGGTGTTTGTGTAGGTTCCGTGTTTGTTGTGTGCCCTCCAGTGTCCCTTTGTGTGTGCAATGTGTCTGGTCTTTCTTTTGTGTGTTGTGTTATGTACTGTGTTCTGGGTTGTTGAGTGCTGTCTATATGCTTTCTGTGTGTTACGCACAGGGTAGATGTGGGGCGGTCTGTGTATTTTGAGCATGCCGTGTGATGTAAAGCTTTGCGTTGTGTCTGAGGTGTACTGTGAGCGTGTATTTTGTGTGTTTTGTTTCGGGCTTTCCGCGTGAGGGTCTGTGTGTGCTCCATATTGCACGCTTGTGGCTGTGTGTGTGGTGTGTAGTGTGCTATAGGTGTGTTGTGTGTGTTTTGGTTGTTTGTGTGTGGGTTCGTATGTGCTCTGTCTTTTGGTGCGTGTGATTGTGATTTGTGTGCGTGTTTGTGTTAGAGAGGTTGTGTGTGTGCTTCGCAGTTTGAGTTATGCACGTGACGTGAGATGTGTTGACTGTGTGCGGTCTTGCTTGTTTAGTATGTCCCATGGTGTATGTCCCAGTAAGTAGCCTGTGCGATGTTTTTCGTGAGTGTTGTGAGCAGTCATGGGCCTTGAGGTGTGTGGTGTGTGTCTTGTGACTCTTGTTTGGCGTGTTTCTGTGTTGTGTGTGCGTTCTGCTCTGTACTCCTGTTTGAGGATGTATGCGCGGTGTGTGTGTGCATGGTTGAGTGTGTAGTGGGAAATGTGTGCTACTTGTCTCTGTTGGTTATGTGTGTGTTGCCTGTGGATCTGTGAGTGTTGTGTGTGTTTTTCATGTGTGATTGTGATCTGTGTGTGGTTGTGTTTGAGTGGTTGAGTGTATGTGGTTGTTATGTTTGTGATGTGAGCTGTGTTGTCCGCGTGTGGTTGTGCTTGTTTGGTGAGTCTCATTCTGTGTGCTGCAGGTACTCTCACAAATGTGATTTGTGTGTTAGTGAGGAATATTTGCTCTGTTGTGACGGGTGTGTGCCCTGTGACTGTTATGTCGTTCCTTTCTGAGTTTTCCGTGTGTTTGCATAGCGTAGTGGGGCCAGTGTGTGTGTGTGTGTGTCTGTGGCGTGTCCGAGTGTGTTTGTGTGTGGGGTGTGTAGCACGTGAAATGTGTCCTGTGTGCGCTAATTGTTGGTTGTGAGCTTTGCGTGTGGTTTTGTATTTGTTGTGTGTGTTACGCATGTGTGAATGTGACACGTGCTTGGCTGTTTTTGAGAGGTTTTGTGTGTAATTGGTATGTGTGTGAGGTGAGGTGTGTTATCTGTACGTGGTTTTGCCTTTTGTAGCGGGCGTCATTGTGTGTGTGGTGTGTACATGGTTAACTAGTTTTGAGAATTGCGTGCCGTTAAGCCTTGTGATATTCGTGGTGTGTGTTGTTTCATATATTGTGCTTTCTGCGTGTTGACTTTGTGGGTGTTCCCCATGTCTTTGTGTTTGTGGGTGTTTATTTGTGTTCGTTGTGGTTATTCCTTGAGAGTGCGAGAGTGCGTTTTGCGTGGCTCCGTGTGTGGTATGTAGTGGTTGCGTCGGTCTGTGTGTTGTGTTGTTAATGCAGGGTGTTGTGGGAGACATGAGTTGTGATGTTTAATTTGTGCGTGATGTTTGTGTGTGTGGTGTGATGTATTCTGTGATTTGTGTATTATTTTGTACTGTGTTAATGCATCGATGTGTTTCTTTGAATGTGTGGTTTGTGTGTGCGATATTTGCGTTTGACGTCTTTTTGTGATGTGTTTCGTGTTTGCTGGCTTTTCTGTTAGGTGTGAGGTGCGTTGTTTTTTGTGTACACGGTAGGGCGCGTTTTCTGGTGTTTGCGATTGTGTGCGTGTTCTGTGTTGTGTCACATCACCCGTGCTGTGTTATTGTGTTTCTTGTGGTGATGTCTGTGACCTGTTGGTTTAATGTGCGTGGCGGTGTTTATGTGATTGTGTGTGCGTTTCCTGTGTGTTGTGTTCTTTCTGTGTTGTGACTGTTGTGTAGACTGTCGTGTATGGGAGGTGTGCAGTTTTGTTGCTTCGCAATGTAAGTTCTGTGTGAATTTCCCCGTGGAGTTCTGTGTGACTGGTGTGGTTGTGGCTGGTTGTGTGCTTGGAGTGTGTCTTTGTGTGTTGTATGTTTGGCGTCCTTTGGGTGGCATGTTGTGTTCGTGGTTGGGAATGATAGGTGGCCTGCGAATGGTTTTCTGTTTCATGTTTAGTGTGTGGCGCGATCACACGTGTGTTGCGTGTTGCATGATGTGCAAGCATTATGTTCTCAGTTGCACGTGTGTTGTGTGTATTCCTTCCTGTTTTGCGTAGTGTGCGTGTGCTGTTTCATCTGGGTGTCTTTATGGGATACGAATTGTGTACTGAGTTGTATATGCTTTGTATGTATATCCTGTGCTTTGCATCATGCGTTCTGTGAGGACCTGGGTGCTGTCTGATTCAAGTGTGCTTTGAGTGACGTGTGTAGTGCGTGAAATGTGTGTCTCACAAATTCGGTGTTCTTTTTCTTGCGGCGTGCACATTTTCTGCATGCCGTTTTGCATGTGTTGTGTGTGGTGCGTGTTATGCGTGTGCTTGTGTTTGACAGCTGGTGTGCGTGGTCGGCTGTTGGAGTGATGAGTGTAATTTGTGATGTCTGTACTGTGCGTGGTCATGCTTGGTCAGTGTGCCTCACTGTGTGTGTTGCGTTTACTCTGAGAACCATGGTTCATGTGCATTGTGTGCAGTGATGAGCTCGGTGTGGGGGGGGGCGGTGGTTGTTGTTCAGTGTGATGTGCTGTTTGCGTGTTGAGGGTTTGTATGTAAACTCTGGTTTTGGGTGTTGTGGGTGATTTGCGTTTGTGCTGAATGTTTTGTGTTGGCGCCTTCTGTGTGTGTTGTTTGTGGCTGTGTGTGCTGTATTGTTTGCGTTGTACGTGGTGTGTGTTGTTCGTGCTAACTGTTGCGTTGTGTGTGCTGAGTCGTTTCGTTTCCTCGCTTTATGTCTTGCTGTGTGGGTTGTGCGTTACGTTGGTTACTGTGTATTCTGAGAGTTTGACCTATGTTGTGCTTTTAGGATTTGATTCTTGTGTAGTGTGCTCTTTGTGTTGTTGCTATAAGGTAGGGAATGATTTGTTGTGTTTGTGTTGTGAGTCTGTGTGTATTCTCTTTCGCTATGCTGTGTGTGCTGTGTGTTTTGGGTTGTGTTCTCTGTGATCTGTGAGTCTTGTTTATTCTCGGTGTGTTGCGTGTTGTCCGTGCTGTGTGTGTTGTGCATGTACTGGGTGCGGTATGGGTTCTCTACTGCTTGTTGAGTACACTGTCCTGTGTACATTTCTATGTGTGGCGTGCAACGTGTGATGTGTGTGGTTGTGAATTGTGTGTCCCGTGCTTTGAGTGGTTCTTTGTGGGCTGTATATCTCGTCATTGCTGATGAGATATCCATTGGTGTTTGTGTAGGTTCCGTGTTTGTTGTGTGCCCTCCAGTGTCCCTTTGTGTGTGCAATGTGTCTGGTCTTTCTTTTGTGTGTTGTGTTATGTACTGTGTTCTGGGTTGTTGAGTGCTGTCTATATGCTTTCTGTGTGTTACGCACAGGGTAGATGTGGGGCGGTCTGTGTATTTTGAGCATGCCGTGTGATGTAAAGCTTTGCGTTGTGTCTGAGGTGTACTGTGAGCGTGTATTTTGTGTGTTTTGTTTCGGGCTTTCCGCGTGAGGGTCTGTGTGTGCTCCATATTGCACGCTTGTGGCTGTGTGTGTGGTGTGTAGTGTGCTATAGGTGTGTTGTGTGTGTTTTGGTTGTTTGTGTGTGGGTTCGTATGTGCTCTGTCTTTTGGTGCGTGTGATTGTGATTTGTGTGCGTGTTTGTGTTAGAGAGGTTGTGTGTGTGCTTCGCAGTTTGAGTTATGCACGTGACGTGAGATGTGTTGACTGTGTGCGGTCTTGCTTGTTTAGTATGTCCCATGGTGTATGTCCCAGTAAGTAGCCTGTGCGATGTTTTTCGTGAGTGTTGTGAGCAGTCATGGGCCTTGAGGTGTGTGGTGTGTGTCTTGTGACTCTTGTTTGGCGTGTTTCTGTGTTGTGTGTGCGTTCTGCTCTGTACTCCTGTTTGAGGATGTATGCGCGGTGTGTGTGTGCATGGTTGAGTGTGTAGTGGGAAATGTGTGCTACTTGTCTCTGTTGGTTATGTGTGTGTTGCCTGTGGATCTGTGAGTGTTGTGTGTGTTTTTCATGTGTGATTGTGATCTGTGTGTGGTTGTGTTTGAGTGGTTGAGTGTATGTGGTTGTTATGTTTGTGATGTGAGCTGTGTTGTCCGCGTGTGGTTGTGCTTGTTTGGTGAGTCTCATTCTGTGTGCTGCAGGTACTCTCACAAATGTGATTTGTGTGTTAGTGAGGAATATTTGCTCTGTTGTGACGGGTGTGTGCCCTGTGACTGTTATGTCGTTCCTTTCTGAGTTTTCCGTGTGTTTGCATAGCGTAGTGGGGCCAGTGTGTGTGTGTGTGTGTCTGTGGCGTGTCCGAGTGTGTTTGTGTGTGGGGTGTGTAGCACGTGAAATGTGTCCTGTGTGCGCTAATTGTTGGTTGTGAGCTTTGCGTGTGGTTTTGTATTTGTTGTGTGTGTTACGCATGTGTGAATGTGACACGTGCTTGGCTGTTTTTGAGAGGTTTTGTGTGTAATTGGTATGTGTGTGAGGTGAGGTGTGTTATCTGTACGTGGTTTTGCCTTTTGTAGCGGGCGTCATTGTGTGTGTGGTGTGTACATGGTTAACTAGTTTTGAGAATTGCGTGCCGTTAAGCCTTGTGATATTCGTGGTGTGTGTTGTTTCATATATTGTGCTTTCTGCGTGTTGACTTTGTGGGTGTTCCCCATGTCTTTGTGTTTGTGGGTGTTTATTTGTGTTCGTTGTGGTTATTCCTTGAGAGTGCGTTTTGCGTGGCTCCGTGTGTGGTATGTAGTGGTTGCGTCGGTCTGTGTGTTGTGTTGTTAATGCAGGGTGTTGTGGGAGACATGAGTTGTGATGTTTAATTTGTGCGTGATGTTTGTGTGTGTGGTGTGATGTATTCTGTGATTTGTGTATTATTTTGTACTGTGTTAATGCATCGATGTGTTTCTTTGAATGTGTGGTTTGTGTGTGCGATATTTGCGTTTGACGTCTTTTTGTGATGTGTTTCGTGTTTGCTGGCTTTTCTGTTAGGTGTGAGGTGCGTTGTTTTTTGTGTACACGGTAGGGCGCGTTTTCTGGTGTTTGCGATTGTGTGCGTGTTCTGTGTTGTGTCACATCACCCGTGCTGTGTTATTGTGTTTCTTGTGGTGATGTCTGTGACCTGTTGGTTTAATGTGCGTGGCGGTGTTTATGTGATTGTGTGTGCGTTTCCTGTGTGTTGTGTTCTTTCTGTGTTGTGACTGTTGTGTAGACTGTCGTGTATGGGAGGTGTGCAGTTTTGTTGCTTCGCAATGTAAGTTCTGTGTGAATTTCCCCGTGGAGTTCTGTGTGACTGGTGTGGTTGTGGCTGGTTGTGTGCTTGGAGTGTGTCTTTGTGTGTTGTATGTTTGGCGTCCTTTGGGTGGCATGTTGTGTTCGTGGTTGGGAATGATAGGTGGCCTGCGAATGGTTTTCTGTTTCATGTTTAGTGTGTGGCGCGATCACACGTGTGTTGCGTGTTGCATGATGTGCAAGCATTATGTTCTCAGTTGCACGTGTGTTGTGTGTATTCCTTCCTGTTTTGCGTAGTGTGCGTGTGCTGTTTCATCTGGGTGTCTTTATGGGATACGAATTGTGTACTGAGTTGTATATGCTTTGTATGTATATCCTGTGCTTTGCATCATGCGTTCTGTGAGGACCTGGGTGCTGTCTGATTCAAGTGTGCTTTGAGTGACGTGTGTAGTGCGTGAAATGTGTGTCTCACAAATTCGGTGTTCTTTTTCTTGCGGCGTGCACATTTTCTGCATGCCGTTTTGCATGTGTTGTGTGTGGTGCGTGTTATGCGTGTGCTTGTGTTTGACAGCTGGTGTGCGTGGTCGGCTGTTGGAGTGATGAGTGTAATTTGTGATGTCTGTACTGTGCGTGGTCATGCTTGGTCAGTGTGCCTCACTGTGTGTGTTGCGTTTACTCTGAGAACCATGGTTCATGTGCATTGTGTGCAGTGATGAGCTCGGTGTGGGGGGGGGCGGTGGTTGTTGTTCAGTGTGATGTGCTGTTTGCGTGTTGAGGGTTTGTATGTAAACTCTGGTTTTGGGTGTTGTGGGTGATTTGCGTTTGTGCTGAATGTTTTGTGTTGGCGCCTTCTGTGTGTGTTGTTTGTGGCTGTGTGTGCTGTATTGTTTGCGTTGTACGTGGTGTGTGTTGTTCGTGCTAACTGTTGCGTTGTGTGTGCTGAGTCGTTTCGTTTCCTCGCTTTATGTCTTGCTGTGTGGGTTGTGCGTTACGTTGGTTACTGTGTATTCTGAGAGTTTGACCTATGTTGTGCTTTTAGGATTTGATTCTTGTGTAGTGTGCTCTTTGTGTTGTTGCTATAAGGTAGGGAATGATTTGTTGTGTTTGTGTTGTGAGTCTGTGTGTATTCTCTTTCGCTATGCTGTGTGTGCTGTGTGTTTTGGGTTGTGTTCTCTGTGATCTGTGAGTCTTGTTTATTCTCGGTGTGTTGCGTGTTGTCCGTGCTGTGTGTGTTGTGCATGTACTGGGTGCGGTATGGGTTCTCTACTGCTTGTTGAGTACACTGTCCTGTGTACATTTCTATGTGTGGCGTGCAACGTGTGATGTGTGTGGTTGTGAATTGTGTGTCCCGTGCTTTGAGTGGTTCTTTGTGGGCTGTATATCTCGTCATTGCTGATGAGATATCCATTGGTGTTTGTGTAGGTTCCGTGTTTGTTGTGTGCCCTCCAGTGTCCCTTTGTGTGTGCAATGTGTCTGGTCTTTCTTTTGTGTGTTGTGTTATGTACTGTGTTCTGGGTTGTTGAGTGCTGTCTATATGCTTTCTGTGTGTTACGCACAGGGTAGATGTGGGGCGGTCTGTGTATTTTGAGCATGCCGTGTGATGTAAAGCTTTGCGTTGTGTCTGAGGTGTACTGTGAGCGTGTATTTTGTGTGTTTTGTTTCGGGCTTTCCGCGTGAGGGTCTGTGTGTGCTCCATATTGCACGCTTGTGGCTGTGTGTGTGGTGTGTAGTGTGCTATAGGTGTGTTGTGTGTGTTTTGGTTGTTTGTGTGTGGGTTCGTATGTGCTCTGTCTTTTGGTGCGTGTGATTGTGATTTGTGTGCGTGTTTGTGTTAGAGAGGTTGTGTGTGTGCTTCGCAGTTTGAGTTATGCACGTGACGTGAGATGTGTTGACTGTGTGCGGTCTTGCTTGTTTAGTATGTCCCATGGTGTATGTCCCAGTAAGTAGCCTGTGCGATGTTTTTCGTGAGTGTTGTGAGCAGTCATGGGCCTTGAGGTGTGTGGTGTGTGTCTTGTGACTCTTGTTTGGCGTGTTTCTGTGTTGTGTGTGCGTTCTGCTCTGTACTCCTGTTTGAGGATGTATGCGCGGTGTGTGTGTGCATGGTTGAGTGTGTAGTGGGAAATGTGTGCTACTTGTCTCTGTTGGTTATGTGTGTGTTGCCTGTGGATCTGTGAGTGTTGTGTGTGTTTTTCATGTGTGATTGTGATCTGTGTGTGGTTGTGTTTGAGTGGTTGAGTGTATGTGGTTGTTATGTTTGTGATGTGAGCTGTGTTGTCCGCGTGTGGTTGTGCTTGTTTGGTGAGTCTCATTCTGTGTGCTGCAGGTACTCTCACAAATGTGATTTGTGTGTTAGTGAGGAATATTTGCTCTGTTGTGACGGGTGTGTGCCCTGTGACTGTTATGTCGTTCCTTTCTGAGTTTTCCGTGTGTTTGCATAGCGTAGTGGGGCCAGTGTGTGTGTGTGTGTGTCTGTGGCGTGTCCGAGTGTGTTTGTGTGTGGGGTGTGTAGCACGTGAAATGTGTCCTGTGTGCGCTAATTGTTGGTTGTGAGCTTTGCGTGTGGTTTTGTATTTGTTGTGTGTGTTACGCATGTGTGAATGTGACACGTGCTTGGCTGTTTTTGAGAGGTTTTGTGTGTAATTGGTATGTGTGTGAGGTGAGGTGTGTTATCTGTACGTGGTTTTGCCTTTTGTAGCGGGCGTCATTGTGTGTGTGGTGTGTACATGGTTAACTAGTTTTGAGAATTGCGTGCCGTTAAGCCTTGTGATATTCGTGGTGTGTGTTGTTTCATATATTGTGCTTTCTGCGTGTTGACTTTGTGGGTGTTCCCCATGTCTTTGTGTTTGTGGGTGTTTATTTGTGTTCGTTGTGGTTATTCCTTGAGAGTGCGTTTTGCGTGGCTCCGTGTGTGGTATGTAGTGGTTGCGTCGGTCTGTGTGTTGTGTTGTTAATGCAGGGTGTTGTGGGAGACATGAGTTGTGATGTTTAATTTGTGCGTGATGTTTGTGTGTGTGGTGTGATGTATTCTGTGATTTGTGTATTATTTTGTACTGTGTTAATGCATCGATGTGTTTCTTTGAATGTGTGGTTTGTGTGTGCGATATTTGCGTTTGACGTCTTTTTGTGATGTGTTTCGTGTTTGCTGGCTTTTCTGTTAGGTGTGAGGTGCGTTGTTTTTTGTGTACACGGTAGGGCGCGTTTTCTGGTGTTTGCGATTGTGTGCGTGTTCTGTGTTGTGTCACATCACCCGTGCTGTGTTATTGTGTTTCTTGTGGTGATGTCTGTGACCTGTTGGTTTAATGTGCGTGGCGGTGTTTATGTGATTGTGTGTGCGTTTCCTGTGTGTTGTGTTCTTTCTGTGTTGTGACTGTTGTGTAGACTGTCGTGTATGGGAGGTGTGCAGTTTTGTTGCTTCGCAATGTAAGTTCTGTGTGAATTTCCCCGTGGAGTTCTGTGTGACTGGTGTGGTTGTGGCTGGTTGTGTGCTTGGAGTGTGTCTTTGTGTGTTGTATGTTTGGCGTCCTTTGGGTGGCATGTTGTGTTCGTGGTTGGGAATGATAGGTGGCCTGCGAATGGTTTTCTGTTTCATGTTTAGTGTGTGGCGCGATCACACGTGTGTTGCGTGTTGCATGATGTGCAAGCATTATGTTCTCAGTTGCACGTGTGTTGTGTGTATTCCTTCCTGTTTTGCGTAGTGTGCGTGTGCTGTTTCATCTGGGTGTCTTTATGGGATACGAATTGTGTACTGAGTTGTATATGCTTTGTATGTATATCCTGTGCTTTGCATCATGCGTTCTGTGAGGACCTGGGTGCTGTCTGATTCAAGCGTGCTTTGAGTGACGTGTGTAGTGCGTGAAATGTGTGTCTCACAAATTCGGTGTTCTTTTTCTTGCGGCGTGCACATTTTCTGCATGCCGTTTTGCATGTGTTGTGTGTGGTGCGTGTTATGCGTGTGCTTGTGTTTGACAGCTGGTGTGCGTGGTCGGCTGTTGGAGTGATGAGTGTAATTTGTGATGTCTGTACTGTGCGTGGTCATGCTTGGTCAGTGTGCCTCACTGTGTGTGTTGCGTTTACTCTGAGAACCATGGTTCATGTGCATTGTGTGCAGTGATGAGCTCGGTGTGGGGGGGGGCGGTGGTTGTTGTTCAGTGTGATGTGCTGTTTGCGTGTTGAGGGTTTGTATGTAAACTCTGGTTTTGGGTGTTGTGGGTGATTTGCGTTTGTGCTGAATGTTTTGTGTTGGCGCCTTCTGTGTGTGTTGTTTGTGGCTGTGTGTGCTGTATTGTTTGCGTTGTACGTGGTGTGTGTTGTTCGTGCTAACTGTTGCGTTGTGTGTGCTGAGTCGTTTCGTTTCCTCGCTTTATGTCTTGCTGTGTGGGTTGTGCGTTACGTTGGTTACTGTGTATTCTGAGAGTTTGACCTATGTTGTGCTTTTAGGATTTGATTCTTGTGTAGTGTGCTCTTTGTGTTGTTGCTATAAGGTAGGGAATGATTTGTTGTGTTTGTGTTGTGAGTCTGTGTGTATTCTCTTTCGCTATGCTGTGTGTGCTGTGTGTTTTGGGTTGTGTTCTCTGTGATCTGTGAGTCTTGTTTATTCTCGGTGTGTTGCGTGTTGTCCGTGCTGTGTGTGTTGTGCATGTACTGGGTGCGGTATGGGTTCTCTACTGCTTGTTGAGTACACTGTCCTGTGTACATTTCTATGTGTGGCGTGCAACGTGTGATGTGTGTGGTTGTGAATTGTGTGTCCCGTGCTTTGAGTGGTTCTTTGTGGGCTGTATATCTCGTCATTGCTGATGAGATATCCATTGGTGTTTGTGTAGGTTCCGTGTTTGTTGTGTGCCCTCCAGTGTCCCTTTGTGTGTGCAATGTGTCTGGTCTTTCTTTTGTGTGTTGTGTTATGTACTGTGTTCTGGGTTGTTGAGTGCTGTCTATATGCTTTCTGTGTGTTACGCACAGGGTAGATGTGGGGCGGTCTGTGTATTTTGAGCATGCCGTGTGATGTAAAGCTTTGCGTTGTGTCTGAGGTGTACTGTGAGCGTGTATTTTGTGTGTTTTGTTTCGGGCTTTCCGCGTGAGGGTCTGTGTGTGCTCCATATTGCACGCTTGTGGCTGTGTGTGTGGTGTGTAGTGTGCTATAGGTGTGTTGTGTGTGTTTTGGTTGTTTGTGTGTGGGTTCGTATGTGCTCTGTCTTTTGGTGCGTGTGATTGTGATTTGTGTGCGTGTTTGTGTTAGAGAGGTTGTGTGTGTGCTTCGCAGTTTGAGTTATGCACGTGACGTGAGATGTGTTGACTGTGTGCGGTCTTGCTTGTTTAGTATGTCCCATGGTGTATGTCCCAGTAAGTAGCCTGTGCGATGTTTTTCGTGAGTGTTGTGAGCAGTCATGGGCCTTGAGGTGTGTGGTGTGTGTCTTGTGACTCTTGTTTGGCGTGTTTCTGTGTTGTGTGTGCGTTCTGCTCTGTACTCCTGTTTGAGGATGTATGCGCGGTGTGTGTGTGCATGGTTGAGTGTGTAGTGGGAAATGTGTGCTACTTGTCTCTGTTGGTTATGTGTGTGTTGCCTGTGGATCTGTGAGTGTTGTGTGTGTTTTTCATGTGTGATTGTGATCTGTGTGTGGTTGTGTTTGAGTGGTTGAGTGTATGTGGTTGTTATGTTTGTGATGTGAGCTGTGTTGTCCGCGTGTGGTTGTGCTTGTTTGGTGAGTCTCATTCTGTGTGCTGCAGGTACTCTCACAAATGTGATTTGTGTGTTAGTGAGGAATATTTGCTCTGTTGTGACGGGTGTGTGCCCTGTGACTGTTATGTCGTTCCTTTCTGAGTTTTCCGTGTGTTTGCATAGCGTAGTGGGGCCAGTGTGTGTGTGTGTGTGTCTGTGGCGTGTCCGAGTGTGTTTGTGTGTGGGGTGTGTAGCACGTGAAATGTGTCCTGTGTGCGCTAATTGTTGGTTGTGAGCTTTGCGTGTGGTTTTGTATTTGTTGTGTGTGTTACGCATGTGTGAATGTGACACGTGCTTGGCTGTTTTTGAGAGGTTTTGTGTGTAATTGGTATGTGTGTGAGGTGAGGTGTGTTATCTGTACGTGGTTTTGCCTTTTGTAGCGGGCGTCATTGTGTGTGTGGTGTGTACATGGTTAACTAGTTTTGAGAATTGCGTGCCGTTAAGCCTTGTGATATTCGTGGTGTGTGTTGTTTCATATATTGTGCTTTCTGCGTGTTGACTTTGTGGGTGTTCCCCATGTCTTTGTGTTTGTGGGTGTTTATTTGTGTTCGTTGTGGTTATTCCTTGAGAGTGCGTTTTGCGTGGCTCCGTGTGTGGTATGTAGTGGTTGCGTCGGTCTGTGTGTTGTGTTGTTAATGCAGGGTGTTGTGGGAGACATGAGTTGTGATGTTTAATTTGTGCGTGATGTTTGTGTGTGTGGTGTGATGTATTCTGTGATTTGTGTATTATTTTGTACTGTGTTAATGCATCGATGTGTTTCTTTGAATGTGTGGTTTGTGTGTGCGATATTTGCGTTTGACGTCTTTTTGTGATGTGTTTCGTGTTTGCTGGCTTTTCTGTTAGGTGTGAGGTGCGTTGTTTTTTGTGTACACGGTAGGGCGCGTTTTCTGGTGTTTGCGATTGTGTGCGTGTTCTGTGTTGTGTCACATCACCCGTGCTGTGTTATTGTGTTTCTTGTGGTGATGTCTGTGACCTGTTGGTTTAATGTGCGTGGCGGTGTTTATGTGATTGTGTGTGCGTTTCCTGTGTGTTGTGTTCTTTCTGTGTTGTGACTGTTGTGTAGACTGTCGTGTATGGGAGGTGTGCAGTTTTGTTGCTTCGCAATGTAAGTTCTGTGTGAATTTCCCCGTGGAGTTCTGTGTGACTGGTGTGGTTGTGGCTGGTTGTGTGCTTGGAGTGTGTCTTTGTGTGTTGTATGTTTGGCGTCCTTTGGGTGGCATGTTGTGTTCGTGGTTGGGAATGATAGGTGGCCTGCGAATGGTTTTCTGTTTCATGTTTAGTGTGTGGCGCGATCACACGTGTGTTGCGTGTTGCATGATGTGCAAGCATTATGTTCTCAGTTGCACGTGTGTTGTGTGTATTCCTTCCTGTTTTGCGTAGTGTGCGTGTGCTGTTTCATCTGGGTGTCTTTATGGGATACGAATTGTGTACTGAGTTGTATATGCTTTGTATGTATATCCTGTGCTTTGCATCATGCGTTCTGTGAGGACCTGGGTGCTGTCTGATTCAAGCGTGCTTTGAGTGACGTGTGTAGTGCGTGAAATGTGTGTCTCACAAATTCGGTGTTCTTTTTCTTGCGGCGTGCACATTTTCTGCATGCCGTTTTGCATGTGTTGTGTGTGGTGCGTGTTATGCGTGTGCTTGTGTTTGACAGCTGGTGTGCGTGGTCGGCTGTTGGAGTGATGAGTGTAATTTGTGATGTCTGTACTGTGCGTGGTCATGCTTGGTCAGTGTGCCTCACTGTGTGTGTTGCGTTTACTCTGAGAACCATGGTTCATGTGCATTGTGTGCAGTGATGAGCTCGGTGTGGGGGGGGGCGGTGGTTGTTGTTCAGTGTGATGTGCTGTTTGCGTGTTGAGGGTTTGTATGTAAACTCTGGTTTTGGGTGTTGTGGGTGATTTGCGTTTGTGCTGAATGTTTTGTGTTGGCGCCTTCTGTGTGTGTTGTTTGTGGCTGTGTGTGCTGTATTGTTTGCGTTGTACGTGGTGTGTGTTGTTCGTGCTAACTGTTGCGTTGTGTGTGCTGAGTCGTTTCGTTTCCTCGCTTTATGTCTTGCTGTGTGGGTTGTGCGTTACGTTGGTTACTGTGTATTCTGAGAGTTTGACCTATGTTGTGCTTTTAGGATTTGATTCTTGTGTAGTGTGCTCTTTGTGTTGTTGCTATAAGGTAGGGAATGATTTGTTGTGTTTGTGTTGTGAGTCTGTGTGTATTCTCTTTCGCTATGCTGTGTGTGCTGTGTGTTTTGGGTTGTGTTCTCTGTGATCTGTGAGTCTTGTTTATTCTCGGTGTGTTGCGTGTTGTCCGTGCTGTGTGTGTTGTGCATGTACTGGGTGCGGTATGGGTTCTCTACTGCTTGTTGAGTACACTGTCCTGTGTACATTTCTATGTGTGGCGTGCAACGTGTGATGTGTGTGGTTGTGAATTGTGTGTCCCGTGCTTTGAGTGGTTCTTTGTGGGCTGTATATCTCGTCATTGCTGATGAGATATCCATTGGTGTTTGTGTAGGTTCCGTGTTTGTTGTGTGCCCTCCAGTGTCCCTTTGTGTGTGCAATGTGTCTGGTCTTTCTTTTGTGTGTTGTGTTATGTACTGTGTTCTGGGTTGTTGAGTGCTGTCTATATGCTTTCTGTGTGTTACGCACAGGGTAGATGTGGGGCGGTCTGTGTATTTTGAGCATGCCGTGTGATGTAAAGCTTTGCGTTGTGTCTGAGGTGTACTGTGAGCGTGTATTTTGTGTGTTTTGTTTCGGGCTTTCCGCGTGAGGGTCTGTGTGTGCTCCATATTGCACGCTTGTGGCTGTGTGTGTGGTGTGTAGTGTGCTATAGGTGTGTTGTGTGTGTTTTGGTTGTTTGTGTGTGGGTTCGTATGTGCTCTGTCTTTTGGTGCGTGTGATTGTGATTTGTGTGCGTGTTTGTGTTAGAGAGGTTGTGTGTGTGCTTCGCAGTTTGAGTTATGCACGTGACGTGAGATGTGTTGACTGTGTGCGGTCTTGCTTGTTTAGTATGTCCCATGGTGTATGTCCCAGTAAGTAGCCTGTGCGATGTTTTTCGTGAGTGTTGTGAGCAGTCATGGGCCTTGAGGTGTGTGGTGTGTGTCTTGTGACTCTTGTTTGGCGTGTTTCTGTGTTGTGTGTGCGTTCTGCTCTGTACTCCTGTTTGAGGATGTATGCGCGGTGTGTGTGTGCATGGTTGAGTGTGTAGTGGGAAATGTGTGCTACTTGTCTCTGTTGGTTATGTGTGTGTTGCCTGTGGATCTGTGAGTGTTGTGTGTGTTTTTCATGTGTGATTGTGATCTGTGTGTGGTTGTGTTTGAGTGGTTGAGTGTATGTGGTTGTTATGTTTGTGATGTGAGCTGTGTTGTCCGCGTGTGGTTGTGCTTGTTTGGTGAGTCTCATTCTGTGTGCTGCAGGTACTCTCACAAATGTGATTTGTGTGTTAGTGAGGAATATTTGCTCTGTTGTGACGGGTGTGTGCCCTGTGACTGTTATGTCGTTCCTTTCTGAGTTTTCCGTGTGTTTGCATAGCGTAGTGGGGCCAGTGTGTGTGTGTGTGTGTCTGTGGCGTGTCCGAGTGTGTTTGTGTGTGGGGTGTGTAGCACGTGAAATGTGTCCTGTGTGCGCTAATTGTTGGTTGTGAGCTTTGCGTGTGGTTTTGTATTTGTTGTGTGTGTTACGCATGTGTGAATGTGACACGTGCTTGGCTGTTTTTGAGAGGTTTTGTGTGTAATTGGTATGTGTGTGAGGTGAGGTGTGTTATCTGTACGTGGTTTTGCCTTTTGTAGCGGGCGTCATTGTGTGTGTGGTGTGTACATGGTTAACTAGTTTTGAGAATTGCGTGCCGTTAAGCCTTGTGATATTCGTGGTGTGTGTTGTTTCATATATTGTGCTTTCTGCGTGTTGACTTTGTGGGTGTTCCCCATGTCTTTGTGTTTGTGGGTGTTTATTTGTGTTCGTTGTGGTTATTCCTTGAGAGTGCGTTTTGCGTGGCTCCGTGTGTGGTATGTAGTGGTTGCGTCGGTCTGTGTGTTGTGTTGTTAATGCAGGGTGTTGTGGGAGACATGAGTTGTGATGTTTAATTTGTGCGTGATGTTTGTGTGTGTGGTGTGATGTATTCTGTGATTTGTGTATTATTTTGTACTGTGTTAATGCATCGATGTGTTTCTTTGAATGTGTGGTTTGTGTGTGCGATATTTGCGTTTGACGTCTTTTTGTGATGTGTTTCGTGTTTGCTGGCTTTTCTGTTAGGTGTGAGGTGCGTTGTTTTTTGTGTACACGGTAGGGCGCGTTTTCTGGTGTTTGCGATTGTGTGCGTGTTCTGTGTTGTGTCACATCACCCGTGCTGTGTTATTGTGTTTCTTGTGGTGATGTCTGTGACCTGTTGGTTTAATGTGCGTGGCGGTGTTTATGTGATTGTGTGTGCGTTTCCTGTGTGTTGTGTTCTTTCTGTGTTGTGACTGTTGTGTAGACTGTCGTGTATGGGAGGTGTGCAGTTTTGTTGCTTCGCAATGTAAGTTCTGTGTGAATTTCCCCGTGGAGTTCTGTGTGACTGGTGTGGTTGTGGCTGGTTGTGTGCTTGGAGTGTGTCTTTGTGTGTTGTATGTTTGGCGTCCTTTGGGTGGCATGTTGTGTTCGTGGTTGGGAATGATAGGTGGCCTGCGAATGGTTTTCTGTTTCATGTTTAGTGTGTGGCGCGATCACACGTGTGTTGCGTGTTGCATGATGTGCAAGCATTATGTTCTCAGTTGCACGTGTGTTGTGTGTATTCCTTCCTGTTTTGCGTAGTGTGCGTGTGCTGTTTCATCTGGGTGTCTTTATGGGATACGAATTGTGTACTGAGTTGTATATGCTTTGTATGTATATCCTGTGCTTTGCATCATGCGTTCTGTGAGGACCTGGGTGCTGTCTGATTCAAGCGTGCTTTGAGTGACGTGTGTAGTGCGTGAAATGTGTGTCTCACAAATTCGGTGTTCTTTTTCTTGCGGCGTGCACATTTTCTGCATGCCGTTTTGCATGTGTTGTGTGTGGTGCGTGTTATGCGTGTGCTTGTGTTTGACAGCTGGTGTGCGTGGTCGGCTGTTGGAGTGATGAGTGTAATTTGTGATGTCTGTACTGTGCGTGGTCATGCTTGGTCAGTGTGCCTCACTGTGTGTGTTGCGTTTACTCTGAGAACCATGGTTCATGTGCATTGTGTGCAGTGATGAGCTCGGTGTGGGGGGGGGCGGTGGTTGTTGTTCAGTGTGATGTGCTGTTTGCGTGTTGAGGGTTTGTATGTAAACTCTGGTTTTGGGTGTTGTGGGTGATTTGCGTTTGTGCTGAATGTTTTGTGTTGGCGCCTTCTGTGTGTGTTGTTTGTGGCTGTGTGTGCTGTATTGTTTGCGTTGTACGTGGTGTGTGTTGTTCGTGCTAACTGTTGCGTTGTGTGTGCTGAGTCGTTTCGTTTCCTCGCTTTATGTCTTGCTGTGTGGGTTGTGCGTTACGTTGGTTACTGTGTATTCTGAGAGTTTGACCTATGTTGTGCTTTTAGGATTTGATTCTTGTGTAGTGTGCTCTTTGTGTTGTTGCTATAAGGTAGGGAATGATTTGTTGTGTTTGTGTTGTGAGTCTGTGTGTATTCTCTTTCGCTATGCTGTGTGTGCTGTGTGTTTTGGGTTGTGTTCTCTGTGATCTGTGAGTCTTGTTTATTCTCGGTGTGTTGCGTGTTGTCCGTGCTGTGTGTGTTGTGCATGTACTGGGTGCGGTATGGGTTCTCTACTGCTTGTTGAGTACACTGTCCTGTGTACATTTCTATGTGTGGCGTGCAACGTGTGATGTGTGTGGTTGTGAATTGTGTGTCCCGTGCTTTGAGTGGTTCTTTGTGGGCTGTATATCTCGTCATTGCTGATGAGATATCCATTGGTGTTTGTGTAGGTTCCGTGTTTGTTGTGTGCCCTCCAGTGTCCCTTTGTGTGTGCAATGTGTCTGGTCTTTCTTTTGTGTGTTGTGTTATGTACTGTGTTCTGGGTTGTTGAGTGCTGTCTATATGCTTTCTGTGTGTTACGCACAGGGTAGATGTGGGGCGGTCTGTGTATTTTGAGCATGCCGTGTGATGTAAAGCTTTGCGTTGTGTCTGAGGTGTACTGTGAGCGTGTATTTTGTGTGTTTTGTTTCGGGCTTTCCGCGTGAGGGTCTGTGTGTGCTCCATATTGCACGCTTGTGGCTGTGTGTGTGGTGTGTAGTGTGCTATAGGTGTGTTGTGTGTGTTTTGGTTGTTTGTGTGTGGGTTCGTATGTGCTCTGTCTTTTGGTGCGTGTGATTGTGATTTGTGTGCGTGTTTGTGTTAGAGAGGTTGTGTGTGTGCTTCGCAGTTTGAGTTATGCACGTGACGTGAGATGTGTTGACTGTGTGCGGTCTTGCTTGTTTAGTATGTCCCATGGTGTATGTCCCAGTAAGTAGCCTGTGCGATGTTTTTCGTGAGTGTTGTGAGCAGTCATGGGCCTTGAGGTGTGTGGTGTGTGTCTTGTGACTCTTGTTTGGCGTGTTTCTGTGTTGTGTGTGCGTTCTGCTCTGTACTCCTGTTTGAGGATGTATGCGCGGTGTGTGTGTGCATGGTTGAGTGTGTAGTGGGAAATGTGTGCTACTTGTCTCTGTTGGTTATGTGTGTGTTGCCTGTGGATCTGTGAGTGTTGTGTGTGTTTTTCATGTGTGATTGTGATCTGTGTGTGGTTGTGTTTGAGTGGTTGAGTGTATGTGGTTGTTATGTTTGTGATGTGAGCTGTGTTGTCCGCGTGTGGTTGTGCTTGTTTGGTGAGTCTCATTCTGTGTGCTGCAGGTACTCTCACAAATGTGATTTGTGTGTTAGTGAGGAATATTTGCTCTGTTGTGACGGGTGTGTGCCCTGTGACTGTTATGTCGTTCCTTTCTGAGTTTTCCGTGTGTTTGCATAGCGTAGTGGGGCCAGTGTGTGTGTGTGTGTGTCTGTGGCGTGTCCGAGTGTGTTTGTGTGTGGGGTGTGTAGCACGTGAAATGTGTCCTGTGTGCGCTAATTGTTGGTTGTGAGCTTTGCGTGTGGTTTTGTATTTGTTGTGTGTGTTACGCATGTGTGAATGTGACACGTGCTTGGCTGTTTTTGAGAGGTTTTGTGTGTAATTGGTATGTGTGTGAGGTGAGGTGTGTTATCTGTACGTGGTTTTGCCTTTTGTAGTGGGCGTCATTGTGTGTGTGGTGTGTACATGGTTAACTAGTTTTGAGAATTGCGTGCCGTTAAGCCTTGTGATATTCGTGGTGTGTGTTGTTTCATATATTGTGCTTTCTGCGTGTTGAGTTTGTGGGTGTTTATTTGTGTTCGTTGTGGTTATTCCTTGAGAGTGCGTTTTGCGTGGCTCCGTGTGTGGTATGTAGTGGTTGCGTCGGTCTGTGTGTTGTGTTGTTAATGCAGGGTGTTGTGGGAGACATGAGTTGTGATGTTTAATTTGTGCGTGATGTTTGTGTGTGTGGTGTGATGTATTCTGTGATTTGTGTATTATTTTGTACTGTGTTAATGCATCGATGTGTTTCTTTGAATGTGTGGTTTGTGTGTGCGATATTTGCGTTTGACGTCTTTTTGTGATGTGTTTCGTGTTTGCTGGCTTTTCTGTTAGGTGTGAGGTGCGTTGTTTTTTGTGTACACGGTAGGGCGCGTTTTCTGGTGTTTGCGATTGTGTGCGTGTTCTGTGTTGTGTCACATCACCCGTGCTGTGTTATTGTGTTTCTTGTGGTGATGTCTGTGACCTGTTGGTTTAATGTGCGTGGCGGTGTTTATGTGATTGTGTGTGCGTTTCCTGTGTGTTGTGTTCTTTCTGTGTTGTGACTGTTGTGTAGACTGTCGTGTATGGGAGGTGTGCAGTTTTGTTGCTTCGCAATGTAAGTTCTGTGTGAATTTCCCCGTGGAGTTCTGTGTGACTGGTGTGGTTGTGGCTGGTTGTGTGCTTGGAGTGTGTCTTTGTGTGTTGTATGTTTGGCGTCCTTTGGGTGGCATGTTGTGTTCGTGGTTGGGAATGATAGGTGGCCTGCGAATGGTTTTCTGTTTCATGTTTAGTGTGTGGCGCGATCACACGTGTGTTGCGTGTTGCATGATGTGCAAGCATTATGTTCTCAGTTGCACGTGTGTTGTGTGTATTCCTTCCTGTTTTGCGTAGTGTGCGTGTGCTGTTTCATCTGGGTGTCTTTATGGGATACGAATTGTGTACTGAGTTGTATATGCTTTGTATGTATATCCTGTGCTTTGCATCATGCGTTCTGTGAGGACCTGGGTGCTGTCTGATTCAAGTGTGCTTTGAGTGACGTGTGTAGTGCGTGAAATGTGTGTCTCACAAATTCGGTGTTCTTTTTCTTGCGGCGTGCACATTTTCTGCATGCCGTTTTGCATGTGTTGTGTGTGGTGCGTGTTATGCGTGTGCTTGTGTTTGACAGCTGGTGTGCGTGGTCGGCTGTTGGAGTGATGAGTGTAATTTGTGATGTCTGTACTGTGCGTGGTCATGCTTGGTCAGTGTGCCTCACTGTGTGTGTTGCGTTTACTCTGAGAACCATGGTTCATGTGCATTGTGTGCAGTGATGAGCTCGGTGTGGGGGGGGGCGGTGGTTGTTGTTCAGTGTGATGTGCTGTTTGCGTGTTGAGGGTTTGTATGTAAACTCTGGTTTTGGGTGTTGTGGGTGATTTGCGTTTGTGCTGAATGTTTTGTGTTGGCGCCTTCTGTGTGTGTTGTTTGTGGCTGTGTGTGCTGTATTGTTTGCGTTGTACGTGGTGTGTGTTGTTCGTGCTAACTGTTGCGTTGTGTGTGCTGAGTCGTTTCGTTTCCTCGCTTTATGTCTTGCTGTGTGGGTTGTGCGTTACGTTGGTTACTGTGTATTCTGAGAGTTTGACCTATGTTGTGCTTTTAGGATTTGATTCTTGTGTAGTGTGCTCTTTGTGTTGTTGCTATAAGGTAGGGAATGATTTGTTGTGTTTGTGTTGTGAGTCTGTGTGTATTCTCTTTCGCTATGCTGTGTGTGCTGTGTGTTTTGGGTTGTGTTCTCTGTGATCTGTGAGTCTTGTTTATTCTCGGTGTGTTGCGTGTTGTCCGTGCTGTGTGTGTTGTGCATGTACTGGGTGCGGTATGGGTTCTCTACTGCTTGTTGAGTACACTGTCCTGTGTACATTTCTATGTGTGGCGTGCAACGTGTGATGTGTGTGGTTGTGAATTGTGTGTCCCGTGCTTTGAGTGGTTCTTTGTGGGCTGTATATCTCGTCATTGCTGATGAGATATCCATTGGTGTTTGTGTAGGTTCCGTGTTTGTTGTGTGCCCTCCAGTGTCCCTTTGTGTGTGCAATGTGTCTGGTCTTTCTTTTGTGTGTTGTGTTATGTACTGTGTTCTGGGTTGTTGAGTGCTGTCTATATGCTTTCTGTGTGTTACGCACAGGGTAGATGTGGGGCGGTCTGTGTATTTTGAGCATGCCGTGTGATGTAAAGCTTTGCGTTGTGTCTGAGGTGTACTGTGAGCGTGTATTTTGTGTGTTTTGTTTCGGGCTTTCCGCGTGAGGGTCTGTGTGTGCTCCATATTGCACGCTTGTGGCTGTGTGTGTGGTGTGTAGTGTGCTATAGGTGTGTTGTGTGTGTTTTGGTTGTTTGTGTGTGGGTTCGTATGTGCTCTGTCTTTTGGTGCGTGTGATTGTGATTTGTGTGCGTGTTTGTGTTAGAGAGGTTGTGTGTGTGCTTCGCAGTTTGAGTTATGCACGTGACGTGAGATGTGTTGACTGTGTGCGGTCTTGCTTGTTTAGTATGTCCCATGGTGTATGTCCCAGTAAGTAGCCTGTGCGATGTTTTTCGTGAGTGTTGTGAGCAGTCATGGGCCTTGAGGTGTGTGGTGTGTGTCTTGTGACTCTTGTTTGGCGTGTTTCTGTGTTGTGTGTGCGTTCTGCTCTGTACTCCTGTTTGAGGATGTATGCGCGGTGTGTGTGTGCATGGTTGAGTGTGTAGTGGGAAATGTGTGCTACTTGTCTCTGTTGGTTATGTGTGTGTTGCCTGTGGATCTGTGAGTGTTGTGTGTGTTTTTCATGTGTGATTGTGATCTGTGTGTGGTTGTGTTTGAGTGGTTGAGTGTATGTGGTTGTTATGTTTGTGATGTGAGCTGTGTTGTCCGCGTGTGGTTGTGCTTGTTTGGTGAGTCTCATTCTGTGTGCTGCAGGTACTCTCACAAATGTGATTTGTGTGTTAGTGAGGAATATTTGCTCTGTTGTGACGGGTGTGTGCCCTGTGACTGTTATGTCGTTCCTTTCTGAGTTTTCCGTGTGTTTGCATAGCGTAGTGGGGCCAGTGTGTGTGTGTGTGTGTCTGTGGCGTGTCCGAGTGTGTTTGTGTGTGGGGTGTGTAGCACGTGAAATGTGTCCTGTGTGCGCTAATTGTTGGTTGTGAGCTTTGCGTGTGGTTTTGTATTTGTTGTGTGTGTTACGCATGTGTGAATGTGACACGTGCTTGGCTGTTTTTGAGAGGTTTTGTGTGTAATTGGTATGTGTGTGAGGTGAGGTGTGTTATCTGTACGTGGTTTTGCCTTTTGTAGTGGGCGTCATTGTGTGTGTGGTGTGTACATGGTTAACTAGTTTTGAGAATTGCGTGCCGTTAAGCCTTGTGATATTCGTGGTGTGTGTTGTTTCATATATTGTGCTTTCTGCGTGTTGACTTTGTGGGTGTTCCCCATGTCTTTGTGTTTGTGGGTGTTTATTTGTGTTCGTTGTGGTTATTCCTTGAGAGTGCGTTTTGCGTGGCTCCGTGTGTGGTATGTAGTGGTTGCGTCGGTCTGTGTGTTGTGTTGTTAATGCAGGGTGTTGTGGGAGACATGAGTTGTGATGTTTAATTTGTGCGTGATGTTTGTGTGTGTGGTGTGATGTATTCTGTGATTTGTGTATTATTTTGTACTGTGTTAATGCATCGATGTGTTTCTTTGAATGTGTGGTTTGTGTGTGCGATATTTGCGTTTGACGTCTTTTTGTGATGTGTTTCGTGTTTGCTGGCTTTTCTGTTAGGTGTGAGGTGCGTTGTTTTTTGTGTACACGGTAGGGCGCGTTTTCTGGTGTTTGCGATTGTGTGCGTGTTCTGTGTTGTGTCACATCACCCGTGCTGTGTTATTGTGTTTCTTGTGGTGATGTCTGTGACCTGTTGGTTTAATGTGCGTGGCGGTGTTTATGTGATTGTGTGTGCGTTTCCTGTGTGTTGTGTTCTTTCTGTGTTGTGACTGTTGTGTAGACTGTCGTGTATGGGAGGTGTGCAGTTTTGTTGCTTCGCAATGTAAGTTCTGTGTGAATTTCCCCGTGGAGTTCTGTGTGACTGGTGTGGTTGTGGCTGGTTGTGTGCTTGGAGTGTGTCTTTGTGTGTTGTATGTTTGGCGTCCTTTGGGTGGCATGTTGTGTTCGTGGTTGGGAATGATAGGTGGCCTGCGAATGGTTTTCTGTTTCATGTTTAGTGTGTGGCGCGATCACACGTGTGTTGCGTGTTGCATGATGTGCAAGCATTATGTTCTCAGTTGCACGTGTGTTGTGTGTATTCCTTCCTGTTTTGCGTAGTGTGCGTGTGCTGTTTCATCTGGGTGTCTTTATGGGATACGAATTGTGTACTGAGTTGTATATGCTTTGTATGTATATCCTGTGCTTTGCATCATGCGTTCTGTGAGGACCTGGGTGCTGTCTGATTCAAGTGTGCTTTGAGTGACGTGTGTAGTGCGTGAAATGTGTGTCTCACAAATTCGGTGTTCTTTTTCTTGCGGCGTGCACATTTTCTGCATGCCGTTTTGCATGTGTTGTGTGTGGTGCGTGTTATGCGTGTGCTTGTGTTTGACAGCTGGTGTGCGTGGTCGGCTGTTGGAGTGATGAGTGTAATTTGTGATGTCTGTACTGTGCGTGGTCATGCTTGGTCAGTGTGCCTCACTGTGTGTGTTGCGTTTACTCTGAGAACCATGGTTCATGTGCATTGTGTGCAGTGATGAGCTCGGTGTGGGGGGGGGCGGTGGTTGTTGTTCAGTGTGATGTGCTGTTTGCGTGTTGAGGGTTTGTATGTAAACTCTGGTTTTGGGTGTTGTGGGTGATTTGCGTTTGTGCTGAATGTTTTGTGTTGGCGCCTTCTGTGTGTGTTGTTTGTGGCTGTGTGTGCTGTATTGTTTGCGTTGTACGTGGTGTGTGTTGTTCGTGCTAACTGTTGCGTTGTGTGTGCTGAGTCGTTTCGTTTCCTCGCTTTATGTCTTGCTGTGTGGGTTGTGCGTTACGTTGGTTACTGTGTATTCTGAGAGTTTGACCTATGTTGTGCTTTTAGGATTTGATTCTTGTGTAGTGTGCTCTTTGTGTTGTTGCTATAAGGTAGGGAATGATTTGTTGTGTTTGTGTTGTGAGTCTGTGTGTATTCTCTTTCGCTATGCTGTGTGTGCTGTGTGTTTTGGGTTGTGTTCTCTGTGATCTGTGAGTCTTGTTTATTCTCGGTGTGTTGCGTGTTGTCCGTGCTGTGTGTGTTGTGCATGTACTGGGTGCGGTATGGGTTCTCTACTGCTTGTTGAGTACACTGTCCTGTGTACATTTCTATGTGTGGCGTGCAACGTGTGATGTGTGTGGTTGTGAATTGTGTGTCCCGTGCTTTGAGTGGTTCTTTGTGGGCTGTATATCTCGTCATTGCTGATGAGATATCCATTGGTGTTTGTGTAGGTTCCGTGTTTGTTGTGTGCCCTCCAGTGTCCCTTTGTGTGTGCAATGTGTCTGGTCTTTCTTTTGTGTGTTGTGTTATGTACTGTGTTCTGGGTTGTTGAGTGCTGTCTATATGCTTTCTGTGTGTTACGCACAGGGTAGATGTGGGGCGGTCTGTGTATTTTGAGCATGCCGTGTGATGTAAAGCTTTGCGTTGTGTCTGAGGTGTACTGTGAGCGTGTATTTTGTGTGTTTTGTTTCGGGCTTTCCGCGTGAGGGTCTGTGTGTGCTCCATATTGCACGCTTGTGGCTGTGTGTGTGGTGTGTAGTGTGCTATAGGTGTGTTGTGTGTGTTTTGGTTGTTTGTGTGTGGGTTCGTATGTGCTCTGTCTTTTGGTGCGTGTGATTGTGATTTGTGTGCGTGTTTGTGTTAGAGAGGTTGTGTGTGTGCTTCGCAGTTTGAGTTATGCACGTGACGTGAGATGTGTTGACTGTGTGCGGTCTTGCTTGTTTAGTATGTCCCATGGTGTATGTCCCAGTAAGTAGCCTGTGCGATGTTTTTCGTGAGTGTTGTGAGCAGTCATGGGCCTTGAGGTGTGTGGTGTGTGTCTTGTGACTCTTGTTTGGCGTGTTTCTGTGTTGTGTGTGCGTTCTGCTCTGTACTCCTGTTTGAGGATGTATGCGCGGTGTGTGTGTGCATGGTTGAGTGTGTAGTGGGAAATGTGTGCTACTTGTCTCTGTTGGTTATGTGTGTGTTGCCTGTGGATCTGTGAGTGTTGTGTGTGTTTTTCATGTGTGATTGTGATCTGTGTGTGGTTGTGTTTGAGTGGTTGAGTGTATGTGGTTGTTATGTTTGTGATGTGAGCTGTGTTGTCCGCGTGTGGTTGTGCTTGTTTGGTGAGTCTCATTCTGTGTGCTGCAGGTACTCTCACAAATGTGATTTGTGTGTTAGTGAGGAATATTTGCTCTGTTGTGACGGGTGTGTGCCCTGTGACTGTTATGTCGTTCCTTTCTGAGTTTTCCGTGTGTTTGCATAGCGTAGTGGGGCCAGTGTGTGTGTGTGTGTGTCTGTGGCGTGTCCGAGTGTGTTTGTGTGTGGGGTGTGTAGCACGTGAAATGTGTCCTGTGTGCGCTAATTGTTGGTTGTGAGCTTTGCGTGTGGTTTTGTATTTGTTGTGTGTGTTACGCATGTGTGAATGTGACACGTGCTTGGCTGTTTTTGAGAGGTTTTGTGTGTAATTGGTATGTGTGTGAGGTGAGGTGTGTTATCTGTACGTGGTTTTGCCTTTTGTAGTGGGCGTCATTGTGTGTGTGGTGTGTACATGGTTAACTAGTTTTGAGAATTGCGTGCCGTTAAGCCTTGTGATATTCGTGGTGTGTGTTGTTTCATATATTGTGCTTTCTGCGTGTTGAGTTTGTGGGTGTTTATTTGTGTTCGTTGTGGTTATTCCTTGAGAGTGCGTTTTGCGTGGCTCCGTGTGTGGTATGTAGTGGTTGCGTCGGTCTGTGTGTTGTGTTGTTAATGCAGGGTGTTGTGGGAGACATGAGTTGTGATGTTTAATTTGTGCGTGATGTTTGTGTGTGTGGTGTGATGTATTCTGTGATTTGTGTATTATTTTGTACTGTGTTAATGCATCGATGTGTTTCTTTGAATGTGTGGTTTGTGTGTGCGATATTTGCGTTTGACGTCTTTTTGTGATGTGTTTCGTGTTTGCTGGCTTTTCTGTTAGGTGTGAGGTGCGTTGTTTTTTGTGTACACGGTAGGGCGCGTTTTCTGGTGTTTGCGATTGTGTGCGTGTTCTGTGTTGTGTCACATCACCCGTGCTGTGTTATTGTGTTTCTTGTGGTGATGTCTGTGACCTGTTGGTTTAATGTGCGTGGCGGTGTTTATGTGATTGTGTGTGCGTTTCCTGTGTGTTGTGTTCTTTCTGTGTTGTGACTGTTGTGTAGACTGTCGTGTATGGGAGGTGTGCAGTTTTGTTGCTTCGCAATGTAAGTTCTGTGTGAATTTCCCCGTGGAGTTCTGTGTGACTGGTGTGGTTGTGGCTGGTTGTGTGCTTGGAGTGTGTCTTTGTGTGTTGTATGTTTGGCGTCCTTTGGGTGGCATGTTGTGTTCGTGGTTGGGAATGATAGGTGGCCTGCGAATGGTTTTCTGTTTCATGTTTAGTGTGTGGCGCGATCACACGTGTGTTGCGTGTTGCATGATGTGCAAGCATTATGTTCTCAGTTGCACGTGTGTTGTGTGTATTCCTTCCTGTTTTGCGTAGTGTGCGTGTGCTGTTTCATCTGGGTGTCTTTATGGGATACGAATTGTGTACTGAGTTGTATATGCTTTGTATGTATATCCTGTGCTTTGCATCATGCGTTCTGTGAGGACCTGGGTGCTGTCTGATTCAAGCGTGCTTTGAGTGACGTGTGTAGTGCGTGAAATGTGTGTCTCACAAATTCGGTGTTCTTTTTCTTGCGGCGTGCACATTTTCTGCATGCCGTTTTGCATGTGTTGTGTGTGGTGCGTGTTATGCGTGTGCTTGTGTTTGACAGCTGGTGTGCGTGGTCGGCTGTTGGAGTGATGAGTGTAATTTGTGATGTCTGTACTGTGCGTGGTCATGCTTGGTCAGTGTGCCTCACTGTGTGTGTTGCGTTTACTCTGAGAACCATGGTTCATGTGCATTGTGTGCAGTGATGAGCTCGGTGTGGGGGGGGGCGGTGGTTGTTGTTCAGTGTGATGTGCTGTTTGCGTGTTGAGGGTTTGTATGTAAACTCTGGTTTTGGGTGTTGTGGGTGATTTGCGTTTGTGCTGAATGTTTTGTGTTGGCGCCTTCTGTGTGTGTTGTTTGTGGCTGTGTGTGCTGTATTGTTTGCGTTGTACGTGGTGTGTGTTGTTCGTGCTAACTGTTGCGTTGTGTGTGCTGAGTCGTTTCGTTTCCTCGCTTTATGTCTTGCTGTGTGGGTTGTGCGTTACGTTGGTTACTGTGTATTCTGAGAGTTTGACCTATGTTGTGCTTTTAGGATTTGATTCTTGTGTAGTGTGCTCTTTGTGTTGTTGCTATAAGGTAGGGAATGATTTGTTGTGTTTGTGTTGTGAGTCTGTGTGTATTCTCTTTCGCTATGCTGTGTGTGCTGTGTGTTTTGGGTTGTGTTCTCTGTGATCTGTGAGTCTTGTTTATTCTCGGTGTGTTGCGTGTTGTCCGTGCTGTGTGTGTTGTGCATGTACTGGGTGCGGTATGGGTTCTCTACTGCTTGTTGAGTACACTGTCCTGTGTACATTTCTATGTGTGGCGTGCAACGTGTGATGTGTGTGGTTGTGAATTGTGTGTCCCGTGCTTTGAGTGGTTCTTTGTGGGCTGTATATCTCGTCATTGCTGATGAGATATCCATTGGTGTTTGTGTAGGTTCCGTGTTTGTTGTGTGCCCTCCAGTGTCCCTTTGTGTGTGCAATGTGTCTGGTCTTTCTTTTGTGTGTTGTGTTATGTACTGTGTTCTGGGTTGTTGAGTGCTGTCTATATGCTTTCTGTGTGTTACGCACAGGGTAGATGTGGGGCGGTCTGTGTATTTTGAGCATGCCGTGTGATGTAAAGCTTTGCGTTGTGTCTGAGGTGTACTGTGAGCGTGTATTTTGTGTGTTTTGTTTCGGGCTTTCCGCGTGAGGGTCTGTGTGTGCTCCATATTGCACGCTTGTGGCTGTGTGTGTGGTGTGTAGTGTGCTATAGGTGTGTTGTGTGTGTTTTGGTTGTTTGTGTGTGGGTTCGTATGTGCTCTGTCTTTTGGTGCGTGTGATTGTGATTTGTGTGCGTGTTTGTGTTAGAGAGGTTGTGTGTGTGCTTCGCAGTTTGAGTTATGCACGTGACGTGAGATGTGTTGACTGTGTGCGGTCTTGCTTGTTTAGTATGTCCCATGGTGTATGTCCCAGTAAGTAGCCTGTGCGATGTTTTTCGTGAGTGTTGTGAGCAGTCATGGGCCTTGAGGTGTGTGGTGTGTGTCTTGTGACTCTTGTTTGGCGTGTTTCTGTGTTGTGTGTGCGTTCTGCTCTGTACTCCTGTTTGAGGATGTATGCGCGGTGTGTGTGTGCATGGTTGAGTGTGTAGTGGGAAATGTGTGCTACTTGTCTCTGTTGGTTATGTGTGTGTTGCCTGTGGATCTGTGAGTGTTGTGTGTGTTTTTCATGTGTGATTGTGATCTGTGTGTGGTTGTGTTTGAGTGGTTGAGTGTATGTGGTTGTTATGTTTGTGATGTGAGCTGTGTTGTCCGCGTGTGGTTGTGCTTGTTTGGTGAGTCTCATTCTGTGTGCTGCAGGTACTCTCACAAATGTGATTTGTGTGTTAGTGAGGAATATTTGCTCTGTTGTGACGGGTGTGTGCCCTGTGACTGTTATGTCGTTCCTTTCTGAGTTTTCCGTGTGTTTGCATAGCGTAGTGGGGCCAGTGTGTGTGTGTGTGTGTCTGTGGCGTGTCCGAGTGTGTTTGTGTGTGGGGTGTGTAGCACGTGAAATGTGTCCTGTGTGCGCTAATTGTTGGTTGTGAGCTTTGCGTGTGGTTTTGTATTTGTTGTGTGTGTTACGCATGTGTGAATGTGACACGTGCTTGGCTGTTTTTGAGAGGTTTTGTGTGTAATTGGTATGTGTGTGAGGTGAGGTGTGTTATCTGTACGTGGTTTTGCCTTTTGTAGTGGGCGTCATTGTGTGTGTGGTGTGTACATGGTTAACTAGTTTTGAGAATTGCGTGCCGTTAAGCCTTGTGATATTCGTGGTGTGTGTTGTTTCATATATTGTGCTTTCTGCGTGTTGACTTTGTGTGTGTTCCCCATGTCTTTGTGTTTGTGGGTGTTTATTTGTGTTCGTTGTGGTTATTCCTTGAGAGTGCGTTTTGCGTGGCTCCGTGTGTGGTATGTAGTGGTTGCGTCGGTCTGTGTGTTGTGTTGTTAATGCAGGGTGTTGTGGGAGACATGAGTTGTGATGTTTAATTTGTGCGTGATGTTTGTGTGTGTGGTGTGATGTATTCTGTGATTTGTGTATTATTTTGTACTGTGTTAATGCATCGATGTGTTTCTTTGAATGTGTGGTTTGTGTGTGCGATATTTGCGTTTGACGTCTTTTTGTGATGTGTTTCGTGTTTGCTGGCTTTTCTGTTAGGTGTGAGGTGCGTTGTTTTTTGTGTACACGGTAGGGCGCGTTTTCTGGTGTTTGCGATTGTGTGCGTGTTCTGTGTTGTGTCACATCACCCGTGCTGTTATTGTGTTTCTTGTGGTGATGTCTGTGACCTGTTGGTTTAATGTGCGTGGCGGTGTTTATGTGATTGTGTGTGCGTTTCCTGTGTGTTGTGTTCTTTCTGTGTTGTGACTGTTGTGTAGACTGTCGTGTATGGGAGGTGTGCAGTTTTGTTGCTTCGCAATGTAAGTTCTGTGTGAATTTCCCCGTGGAGTTCTGTGTGACTGGTGTGGTTGTGGCTGGTTGTGTGCTTGGAGTGTGTCTTTGTGTGTTGTATGTTTGGCGTCCTTTGGGTGGCATGTTGTGTTCGTTGTTGGGAATGATAGGTGGCCTGCGAATGGTTTTCTGTTTCATGTTTAGTGTGTGGCGCGATCACACGTGTGTTGCGTGTTGCATGATGTGCAAGCATTATGTTCTCAGTTGCACGTGTGTTGTGTGTATTCCTTCCTGTTTTGCGTAGTGTGCGTGTGCTGTTTCATCTGGGTGTCTTTATGGGATACGAATTGTGTACTGAGTTGTATATGCTTTGTATGTATATCCTGTGCTTTGCATCATGCGTTCTGTGAGGACCTGGGTGCTGTCTGATTCAAGTGTGCTTTGAGTGACGTGTGTAGTGCGTGAAATGTGTGTCTCACAAATTCGGTGTTCTTTTTCTTGCGGCGTGCACATTTTCTGCATGCCGTTTTGCATGTGTTGTGTGTGGTGCGTGTTATGCGTGTGCTTGTGTTTGACAGCTGGTGTGCGTGGTCGGCTGTTGGAGTGATGAGTGTAATTTGTGATGTCTGTACTGTGCGTGGTCATGCTTGGTCAGTGTGCCTCACTGTGTGTGTTGCGTTTACTCTGAGAACCATGGTTCATGTGCATTGTGTGCAGTGATGAGCTCGGTGTGGGGGGGGGCGGTGGTTGTTGTTCAGTGTGATGTGCTGTTTGCGTGTTGAGGGTTTGTATGTAAACTCTGGTTTTGGGTGTTGTGGGTGATTTGCGTTTGTGCTGAATGTTTTGTGTTGGCGCCTTCTGTGTGTGTTGTTTGTGGCTGTGTGTGCTGTATTGTTTGCGTTGTACGTGGTGTGTGTTGTTCGTGCTAACTGTTGCGTTGTGTGTGCTGAGTCGTTTCGTTTCCTCGCTTTATGTCTTGCTGTGTGGGTTGTGCGTTACGTTGGTTACTGTGTATTCTGAGAGTTTGACCTATGTTGTGCTTTTAGGATTTGATTCTTGTGTAGTGTGCTCTTTGTGTTGTTGCTATAAGGTAGGGAATGATTTGTTGTGTTTGTGTTGTGAGTCTGTGTGTATTCTCTTTCGCTATGCTGTGTGTGCTGTGTGTTTTGGGTTGTGTTCTCTGTGATCTGTGAGTCTTGTTTATTCTCGGTGTGTTGCGTGTTGTCCGTGCTGTGTGTGTTGTGCATGTACTGGGTGCGGTATGGGTTCTCTACTGCTTGTTGAGTACACTGTCCTGTGTACATTTCTATGTGTGGCGTGCAACGTGTGATGTGTGTGGTTGTGAATTGTGTGTCCCGTGCTTTGAGTGGTTCTTTGTGGGCTGTATATCTCGTCATTGCTGATGAGATATCCATTGGTGTTTGTGTAGGTTCCGTGTTTGTTGTGTGCCCTCCAGTGTCCCTTTGTGTGTGCAATGTGTCTGGTCTTTCTTTTGTGTGTTGTGTTATGTACTGTGTTCTGGGTTGTTGAGTGCTGTCTATATGCTTTCTGTGTGTTACGCACAGGGTAGATGTGGGGCGGTCTGTGTATTTTGAGCATGCCGTGTGATGTAAAGCTTTGCGTTGTGTCTGAGGTGTACTGTGAGCGTGTATTTTGTGTGTTTTGTTTCGGGCTTTCCGCGTGAGGGTCTGTGTGTGCTCCATATTGCACGCTTGTGGCTGTGTGTGTGGTGTGTAGTGTGCTATAGGTGTGTTGTGTGTGTTTTGGTTGTTTGTGTGTGGGTTCGTATGTGCTCTGTCTTTTGGTGCGTGTGATTGTGATTTGTGTGCGTGTTTGTGTTAGAGAGGTTGTGTGTGTGCTTCGCAGTTTGAGTTATGCACGTGACGTGAGATGTGTTGACTGTGTGCGGTCTTGCTTGTTTAGTATGTCCCATGGTGTATGTCCCAGTAAGTAGCCTGTGCGATGTTTTTCGTGAGTGTTGTGAGCAGTCATGGGCCTTGAGGTGTGTGGTGTGTGTCTTGTGACTCTTGTTTGGCGTGTTTCTGTGTTGTGTGTGCGTTCTGCTCTGTACTCCTGTTTGAGGATGTATGCGCGGTGTGTGTGTGCATGGTTGAGTGTGTAGTGGGAAATGTGTGCTACTTGTCTCTGTTGGTTATGTGTGTGTTGCCTGTGGATCTGTGAGTGTTGTGTGTGTTTTTCATGTGTGATTGTGATCTGTGTGTGGTTGTGTTTGAGTGGTTGAGTGTATGTGGTTGTTATGTTTGTGATGTGAGCTGTGTTGTCCGCGTGTGGTTGTGCTTGTTTGGTGAGTCTCATTCTGTGTGCTGCAGGTACTCTCACAAATGTGATTTGTGTGTTAGTGAGGAATATTTGCTCTGTTGTGACGGGTGTGTGCCCTGTGACTGTTATGTCGTTCCTTTCTGAGTTTTCCGTGTGTTTGCATAGCGTAGTGGGGCCAGTGTGTGTGTGTGTGTGTCTGTGGCGTGTCCGAGTGTGTTTGTGTGTGGGGTGTGTAGCACGTGAAATGTGTCCTGTGTGCGCTAATTGTTGGTTGTGAGCTTTGCGTGTGGTTTTGTATTTGTTGTGTGTGTTACGCATGTGTGAATGTGACACGTGCTTGGCTGTTTTTGAGAGGTTTTGTGTGTAATTGGTATGTGTGTGAGGTGAGGTGTGTTATCTGTACGTGGTTTTGCCTTTTGTAGTGGGCGTCATTGTGTGTGTGGTGTGTACATGGTTAACTAGTTTTGAGAATTGCGTGCCGTTAAGCCTTGTGATATTCGTGGTGTGTGTTGTTTCATATATTGTGCTTTCTGCGTGTTGAGTTTGTGGGTGTTTATTTGTGTTCGTTGTGGTTATTCCTTGAGAGTGCGTTTTGCGTGGCTCCGTGTGTGGTATGTAGTGGTTGCGTCGGTCTGTGTGTTGTGTTGTTAATGCAGGGTGTTGTGGGAGACATGAGTTGTGATGTTTAATTTGTGCGTGATGTTTGTGTGTGTGGTGTGATGTATTCTGTGATTTGTGTATTATTTTGTACTGTGTTAATGCATCGATGTGTTTCTTTGAATGTGTGGTTTGTGTGTGCGATATTTGCGTTTGACGTCTTTTTGTGATGTGTTTCGTGTTTGCTGGCTTTTCTGTTAGGTGTGAGGTGCGTTGTTTTTTGTGTACACGGTAGGGCGCGTTTTCTGGTGTTTGCGATTGTGTGCGTGTTCTGTGTTGTGTCACATCACCCGTGCTGTGTTATTGTGTTTCTTGTGGTGATGTCTGTGACCTGTTGGTTTAATGTGCGTGGCGGTGTTTATGTGATTGTGTGTGCGTTTCCTGTGTGTTGTGTTCTTTCTGTGTTGTGACTGTTGTGTAGACTGTCGTGTATGGGAGGTGTGCAGTTTTGTTGCTTCGCAATGTAAGTTCTGTGTGAATTTCCCCGTGGAGTTCTGTGTGACTGGTGTGGTTGTGGCTGGTTGTGTGCTTGGAGTGTGTCTTTGTGTGTTGTATGTTTGGCGTCCTTTGGGTGGCATGTTGTGTTCGTGGTTGGGAATGATAGGTGGCCTGCGAATGGTTTTCTGTTTCATGTTTAGTGTGTGGCGCGATCACACGTGTGTTGCGTGTTGCATGATGTGCAAGCATTATGTTCTCAGTTGCACGTGTGTTGTGTGTATTCCTTCCTGTTTTGCGTAGTGTGCGTGTGCTGTTTCATCTGGGTGTCTTTATGGGATACGAATTGTGTACTGAGTTGTATATGCTTTGTATGTATATCCTGTGCTTTGCATCATGCGTTCTGTGAGGACCTGGGTGCTGTCTGATTCAAGTGTGCTTTGAGTGACGTGTGTAGTGCGTGAAATGTGTGTCTCACAAATTCGGTGTTCTTTTTCTTGCGGCGTGCACATTTTCTGCATGCCGTTTTGCATGTGTTGTGTGTGGTGCGTGTTATGCGTGTGCTTGTGTTTGACAGCTGGTGTGCGTGGTCGGCTGTTGGAGTGATGAGTGTAATTTGTGATGTCTGTACTGTGCGTGGTCATGCTTGGTCAGTGTGCCTCACTGTGTGTGTTGCGTTTACTCTGAGAACCATGGTTCATGTGCATTGTGTGCAGTGATGAGCTCGGTGTGGGGGGGGGCGGTGGTTGTTGTTCAGTGTGATGTGCTGTTTGCGTGTTGAGGGTTTGTATGTAAACTCTGGTTTTGGGTGTTGTGGGTGATTTGCGTTTGTGCTGAATGTTTTGTGTTGGCGCCTTCTGTGTGTGTTGTTTGTGGCTGTGTGTGCTGTATTGTTTGCGTTGTACGTGGTGTGTGTTGTTCGTGCTAACTGTTGCGTTGTGTGTGCTGAGTCGTTTCGTTTCCTCGCTTTATGTCTTGCTGTGTGGGTTGTGCGTTACGTTGGTTACTGTGTATTCTGAGAGTTTGACCTATGTTGTGCTTTTAGGATTTGATTCTTGTGTAGTGTGCTCTTTGTGTTGTTGCTATAAGGTAGGGAATGATTTGTTGTGTTTGTGTTGTGAGTCTGTGTGTATTCTCTTTCGCTATGCTGTGTGTGCTGTGTGTTTTGGGTTGTGTTCTCTGTGATCTGTGAGTCTTGTTTATTCTCGGTGTGTTGCGTGTTGTCCGTGCTGTGTGTGTTGTGCATGTACTGGGTGCGGTATGGGTTCTCTACTGCTTGTTGAGTACACTGTCCTGTGTACATTTCTATGTGTGGCGTGCAACGTGTGATGTGTGTGGTTGTGAATTGTGTGTCCCGTGCTTTGAGTGGTTCTTTGTGGGCTGTATATCTCGTCATTGCTGATGAGATATCCATTGGTGTTTGTGTAGGTTCCGTGTTTGTTGTGTGCCCTCCAGTGTCCCTTTGTGTGTGCAATGTGTCTGGTCTTTCTTTTGTGTGTTGTGTTATGTACTGTGTTCTGGGTTGTTGAGTGCTGTCTATATGCTTTCTGTGTGTTACGCACAGGGTAGATGTGGGGCGGTCTGTGTATTTTGAGCATGCCGTGTGATGTAAAGCTTTGCGTTGTGTCTGAGGTGTACTGTGAGCGTGTATTTTGTGTGTTTTGTTTCGGGCTTTCCGCGTGAGGGTCTGTGTGTGCTCCATATTGCACGCTTGTGGCTGTGTGTGTGGTGTGTAGTGTGCTATAGGTGTGTTGTGTGTGTTTTGGTTGTTTGTGTGTGGGTTCGTATGTGCTCTGTCTTTTGGTGCGTGTGATTGTGATTTGTGTGCGTGTTTGTGTTAGAGAGGTTGTGTGTGTGCTTCGCAGTTTGAGTTATGCACGTGACGTGAGATGTGTTGACTGTGTGCGGTCTTGCTTGTTTAGTATGTCCCATGGTGTATGTCCCAGTAAGTAGCCTGTGCGATGTTTTTCGTGAGTGTTGTGAGCAGTCATGGGCCTTGAGGTGTGTGGTGTGTGTCTTGTGACTCTTGTTTGGCGTGTTTCTGTGTTGTGTGTGCGTTCTGCTCTGTACTCCTGTTTGAGGATGTATGCGCGGTGTGTGTGTGCATGGTTGAGTGTGTAGTGGGAAATGTGTGCTACTTGTCTCTGTTGGTTATGTGTGTGTTGCCTGTGGATCTGTGAGTGTTGTGTGTGTTTTTCATGTGTGATTGTGATCTGTGTGTGGTTGTGTTTGAGTGGTTGAGTGTATGTGGTTGTTATGTTTGTGATGTGAGCTGTGTTGTCCGCGTGTGGTTGTGCTTGTTTGGTGAGTCTCATTCTGTGTGCTGCAGGTACTCTCACAAATGTGATTTGTGTGTTAGTGAGGAATATTTGCTCTGTTGTGACGGGTGTGTGCCCTGTGACTGTTATGTCGTTCCTTTCTGAGTTTTCCGTGTGTTTGCATAGCGTAGTGGGGCCAGTGTGTGTGTGTGTGTGTCTGTGGCGTGTCCGAGTGTGTTTGTGTGTGGGGTGTGTAGCACGTGAAATGTGTCCTGTGTGCGCTAATTGTTGGTTGTGAGCTTTGCGTGTGGTTTTGTATTTGTTGTGTGTGTTACGCATGTGTGAATGTGACACGTGCTTGGCTGTTTTTGAGAGGTTTTGTGTGTAATTGGTATGTGTGTGAGGTGAGGTGTGTTATCTGTACGTGGTTTTGCCTTTTGTAGCGGGCGTCATTGTGTGTGTGGTGTGTACATGGTTAACTAGTTTTGAGAATTGCGTGCCGTTAAGCCTTGTGATATTCGTGGTGTGTGTTGTTTCATATATTGTGCTTTCTGCGTGTTGACTTTGTGGGTGTTCCCCATGTCTTTGTGTTTGTGGGTGTTTATTTGTGTTCGTTGTGGTTATTCCTTGAGAGTGCGTTTTGCGTGGCTCCGTGTGTGGTATGTAGTGGTTGCGTCGGTCTGTGTGTTGTGTTGTTAATGCAGGGTGTTGTGGGAGACATGAGTTGTGATGTTTAATTTGTGCGTGATGTTTGTGTGTGTGGTGTGATGTATTCTGTGATTTGTGTATTATTTTGTACTGTGTTAATGCATCGATGTGTTTCTTTGAATGTGTGGTTTGTGTGTGCGATATTTGCGTTTGACGTCTTTTTGTGATGTGTTTCGTGTTTGCTGGCTTTTCTGTTAGGTGTGAGGTGCGTTGTTTTTTGTGTACACGGTAGGGCGCGTTTTCTGGTGTTTGCGATTGTGTGCGTGTTCTGTGTTGTGTCACATCACCCGTGCTGTGTTATTGTGTTTCTTGTGGTGATGTCTGTGACCTGTTGGTTTAATGTGCGTGGCGGTGTTTATGTGATTGTGTGTGCGTTTCCTGTGTGTTGTGTTCTTTCTGTGTTGTGACTGTTGTGTAGACTGTCGTGTATGGGAGGTGTGCAGTTTTGTTGCTTCGCAATGTAAGTTCTGTGTGAATTTCCCCGTGGAGTTCTGTGTGACTGGTGTGGTTGTGGCTGGTTGTGTGCTTGGAGTGTGTCTTTGTGTGTTGTATGTTTGGCGTCCTTTGGGTGGCATGTTGTGTTCGTGGTTGGGAATGATAGGTGGCCTGCGAATGGTTTTCTGTTTCATGTTTAGTGTGTGGCGCGATCACACGTGTGTTGCGTGTTGCATGATGTGCAAGCATTATGTTCTCAGTTGCACGTGTGTTGTGTGTATTCCTTCCTGTTTTGCGTAGTGTGCGTGTGCTGTTTCATCTGGGTGTCTTTATGGGATACGAATTGTGTACTGAGTTGTATATGCTTTGTATGTATATCCTGTGCTTTGCATCATGCGTTCTGTGAGGACCTGGGTGCTGTCTGATTCAAGTGTGCTTTGAGTGACGTGTGTAGTGCGTGAAATGTGTGTCTCACAAATTCGGTGTTCTTTTTCTTGCGGCGTGCACATTTTCTGCATGCCGTTTTGCATGTGTTGTGTGTGGTGCGTGTTATGCGTGTGCTTGTGTTTGACAGCTGGTGTGCGTGGTCGGCTGTTGGAGTGATGAGTGTAATTTGTGATGTCTGTACTGTGCGTGGTCATGCTTGGTCAGTGTGCCTCACTGTGTGTGTTGCGTTTACTCTGAGAACCATGGTTCATGTGCATTGTGTGCAGTGATGAGCTCGGTGTGGGGGGGGGCGGTGGTTGTTGTTCAGTGTGATGTGCTGTTTGCGTGTTGAGGGTTTGTATGTAAACTCTGGTTTTGGGTGTTGTGGGTGATTTGCGTTTGTGCTGAATGTTTTGTGTTGGCGCCTTCTGTGTGTGTTGTTTGTGGCTGTGTGTGCTGTATTGTTTGCGTTGTACGTGGTGTGTGTTGTTCGTGCTAACTGTTGCGTTGTGTGTGCTGAGTCGTTTCGTTTCCTCGCTTTATGTCTTGCTGTGTGGGTTGTGCGTTACGTTGGTTACTGTGTATTCTGAGAGTTTGACCTATGTTGTGCTTTTAGGATTTGATTCTTGTGTAGTGTGCTCTTTGTGTTGTTGCTATAAGGTAGGGAATGATTTGTTGTGTTTGTGTTGTGAGTCTGTGTGTATTCTCTTTCGCTATGCTGTGTGTGCTGTGTGTTTTGGGTTGTGTTCTCTGTGATCTGTGAGTCTTGTTTATTCTCGGTGTGTTGCGTGTTGTCCGTGCTGTGTGTGTTGTGCATGTACTGGGTGCGGTATGGGTTCTCTACTGCTTGTTGAGTACACTGTCCTGTGTACATTTCTATGTGTGGCGTGCAACGTGTGATGTGTGTGGTTGTGAATTGTGTGTCCCGTGCTTTGAGTGGTTCTTTGTGGGCTGTATATCTCGTCATTGCTGATGAGATATCCATTGGTGTTTGTGTAGGTTCCGTGTTTGTTGTGTGCCCTCCAGTGTCCCTTTGTGTGTGCAATGTGTCTGGTCTTTCTTTTGTGTGTTGTGTTATGTACTGTGTTCTGGGTTGTTGAGTGCTGTCTATATGCTTTCTGTGTGTTACGCACAGGGTAGATGTGGGGCGGTCTGTGTATTTTGAGCATGCCGTGTGATGTAAAGCTTTGCGTTGTGTCTGAGGTGTACTGTGAGCGTGTATTTTGTGTGTTTTGTTTCGGGCTTTCCGCGTGAGGGTCTGTGTGTGCTCCATATTGCACGCTTGTGGCTGTGTGTGTGGTGTGTAGTGTGCTATAGGTGTGTTGTGTGTGTTTTGGTTGTTTGTGTGTGGGTTCGTATGTGCTCTGTCTTTTGGTGCGTGTGATTGTGATTTGTGTGCGTGTTTGTGTTAGAGAGGTTGTGTGTGTGCTTCGCAGTTTGAGTTATGCACGTGACGTGAGATGTGTTGACTGTGTGCGGTCTTGCTTGTTTAGTATGTCCCATGGTGTATGTCCCAGTAAGTAGCCTGTGCGATGTTTTTCGTGAGTGTTGTGAGCAGTCATGGGCCTTGAGGTGTGTGGTGTGTGTCTTGTGACTCTTGTTTGGCGTGTTTCTGTGTTGTGTGTGCGTTCTGCTCTGTACTCCTGTTTGAGGATGTATGCGCGGTGTGTGTGTGCATGGTTGAGTGTGTAGTGGGAAATGTGTGCTACTTGTCTCTGTTGGTTATGTGTGTGTTGCCTGTGGATCTGTGAGTGTTGTGTGTGTTTTTCATGTGTGATTGTGATCTGTGTGTGGTTGTGTTTGAGTGGTTGAGTGTATGTGGTTGTTATGTTTGTGATGTGAGCTGTGTTGTCCGCGTGTGGTTGTGCTTGTTTGGTGAGTCTCATTCTGTGTGCTGCAGGTACTCTCACAAATGTGATTTGTGTGTTAGTGAGGAATATTTGCTCTGTTGTGACGGGTGTGTGCCCTGTGACTGTTATGTCGTTCCTTTCTGAGTTTTCCGTGTGTTTGCATAGCGTAGTGGGGCCAGTGTGTGTGTGTGTGTGTCTGTGGCGTGTCCGAGTGTGTTTGTGTGTGGGGTGTGTAGCACGTGAAATGTGTCCTGTGTGCGCTAATTGTTGGTTGTGAGCTTTGCGTGTGGTTTTGTATTTGTTGTGTGTGTTACGCATGTGTGAATGTGACACGTGCTTGGCTGTTTTTGAGAGGTTTTGTGTGTAATTGGTATGTGTGTGAGGTGAGGTGTGTTATCTGTACGTGGTTTTGCCTTTTGTAGCGGGCGTCATTGTGTGTGTGGTGTGTACATGGTTAACTAGTTTTGAGAATTGCGTGCCGTTAAGCCTTGTGATATTCGTGGTGTGTGTTGTTTCATATATTGTGCTTTCTGCGTGTTGACTTTGTGTGTGTTCCCCATGTCTTTGTGTTTGTGGGTGTTTATTTGTGTTCGTTGTGGTTATTCCTTGAGAGTGCGTTTTGCGTGGCTCCGTGTGTGGTATGTAGTGGTTGCGTCGGTCTGTGTGTTGTGTTGTTAATGCAGGGTGTTGTGGGAGACATGAGTTGTGATGTTTAATTTGTGCGTGATGTTTGTGTGTGTGGTGTGATGTATTCTGTGATTTGTGTATTATTTTGTACTGTGTTAATGCATCGATGTGTTTCTTTGAATGTGTGGTTTGTGTGTGCGATATTTGCGTTTGACGTCTTTTTGTGATGTGTTTCGTGTTTGCTGGCTTTTCTGTTAGGTGTGAGGTGCGTTGTTTTTTGTGTACACGGTAGGGCGCGTTTTCTGGTGTTTGCGATTGTGTGCGTGTTCTGTGTTGTGTCACATCACCCGTGCTGTGTTATTGTGTTTCTTGTGGTGATGTCTGTGACCTGTTGGTTTAATGTGCGTGGCGGTGTTTATGTGATTGTGTGTGCGTTTCCTGTGTGTTGTGTTCTTTCTGTGTTGTGACTGTTGTGTAGACTGTCGTGTATGGGAGGTGTGCAGTTTTGTTGCTTCGCAATGTAAGTTCTGTGTGAATTTCCCCGTGGAGTTCTGTGTGACTGGTGTGGTTGTGGCTGGTTGTGTGCTTGGAGTGTGTCTTTGTGTGTTGTATGTTTGGCGTCCTTTGGGTGGCATGTTGTGTTCGTGGTTGGGAATGATAGGTGGCCTGCGAATGGTTTTCTGTTTCATGTTTAGTGTGTGGCGCGATCACACGTGTGTTGCGTGTTGCATGATGTGCAAGCATTATGTTCTCAGTTGCACGTGTGTTGTGTGTATTCCTTCCTGTTTTGCGTAGTGTGCGTGTGCTGTTTCATCTGGGTGTCTTTATGGGATACGAATTGTGTACTGAGTTGTATATGCTTTGTATGTATATCCTGTGCTTTGCATCATGCGTTCTGTGAGGACCTGGGTGCTGTCTGATTCAAGTGTGCTTTGAGTGACGTGTGTAGTGCGTGAAATGTGTGTCTCACAAATTCGGTGTTCTTTTTCTTGCGGCGTGCACATTTTCTGCATGCCGTTTTGCATGTGTTGTGTGTGGTGCGTGTTATGCGTGTGCTTGTGTTTGACAGCTGGTGTGCGTGGTCGGCTGTTGGAGTGATGAGTGTAATTTGTGATGTCTGTACTGTGCGTGGTCATGCTTGGTCAGTGTGCCTCACTGTGTGTGTTGCGTTTACTCTGAGAACCATGGTTCATGTGCATTGTGTGCAGTGATGAGCTCGGTGTGGGGGGGGGCGGTGGTTGTTGTTCAGTGTGATGTGCTGTTTGCGTGTTGAGGGTTTGTATGTAAACTCTGGTTTTGGGTGTTGTGGGTGATTTGCGTTTGTGCTGAATGTTTTGTGTTGGCGCCTTCTGTGTGTGTTGTTTGTGGCTGTGTGTGCTGTATTGTTTGCGTTGTACGTGGTGTGTGTTGTTCGTGCTAACTGTTGCGTTGTGTGTGCTGAGTCGTTTCGTTTCCTCGCTTTATGTCTTGCTGTGTGGGTTGTGCGTTACGTTGGTTACTGTGTATTCTGAGAGTTTGACCTATGTTGTGCTTTTAGGATTTGATTCTTGTGTAGTGTGCTCTTTGTGTTGTTGCTATAAGGTAGGGAATGATTTGTTGTGTTTGTGTTGTGAGTCTGTGTGTATTCTCTTTCGCTATGCTGTGTGTGCTGTGTGTTTTGGGTTGTGTTCTCTGTGATCTGTGAGTCTTGTTTATTCTCGGTGTGTTGCGTGTTGTCCGTGCTGTGTGTGTTGTGCATGTACTGGGTGCGGTATGGGTTCTCTACTGCTTGTTGAGTACACTGTCCTGTGTACATTTCTATGTGTGGCGTGCAACGTGTGATGTGTGTGGTTGTGAATTGTGTGTCCCGTGCTTTGAGTGGTTCTTTGTGGGCTGTATATCTCGTCATTGCTGATGAGATATCCATTGGTGTTTGTGTAGGTTCCGTGTTTGTTGTGTGCCCTCCAGTGTCCCTTTGTGTGTGCAATGTGTCTGGTCTTTCTTTTGTGTGTTGTGTTATGTACTGTGTTCTGGGTTGTTGAGTGCTGTCTATATGCTTTCTGTGTGTTACGCACAGGGTAGATGTGGGGCGGTCTGTGTATTTTGAGCATGCCGTGTGATGTAAAGCTTTGCGTTGTGTCTGAGGTGTACTGTGAGCGTGTATTTTGTGTGTTTTGTTTCGGGCTTTCCGCGTGAGGGTCTGTGTGTGCTCCATATTGCACGCTTGTGGCTGTGTGTGTGGTGTGTAGTGTGCTATAGGTGTGTTGTGTGTGTTTTGGTTGTTTGTGTGTGGGTTCGTATGTGCTCTGTCTTTTGGTGCGTGTGATTGTGATTTGTGTGCGTGTTTGTGTTAGAGAGGTTGTGTGTGTGCTTCGCAGTTTGAGTTATGCACGTGACGTGAGATGTGTTGACTGTGTGCGGTCTTGCTTGTTTAGTATGTCCCATGGTGTATGTCCCAGTAAGTAGCCTGTGCGATGTTTTTCGTGAGTGTTGTGAGCAGTCATGGGCCTTGAGGTGTGTGGTGTGTGTCTTGTGACTCTTGTTTGGCGTGTTTCTGTGTTGTGTGTGCGTTCTGCTCTGTACTCCTGTTTGAGGATGTATGCGCGGTGTGTGTGTGCATGGTTGAGTGTGTAGTGGGAAATGTGTGCTACTTGTCTCTGTTGGTTATGTGTGTGTTGCCTGTGGATCTGTGAGTGTTGTGTGTGTTTTTCATGTGTGATTGTGATCTGTGTGTGGTTGTGTTTGAGTGGTTGAGTGTATGTGGTTGTTATGTTTGTGATGTGAGCTGTGTTGTCCGCGTGTGGTTGTGCTTGTTTGGTGAGTCTCATTCTGTGTGCTGCAGGTACTCTCACAAATGTGATTTGTGTGTTAGTGAGGAATATTTGCTCTGTTGTGACGGGTGTGTGCCCTGTGACTGTTATGTCGTTCCTTTCTGAGTTTTCCGTGTGTTTGCATAGCGTAGTGGGGCCAGTGTGTGTGTGTGTGTGTCTGTGGCGTGTCCGAGTGTGTTTGTGTGTGGGGTGTGTAGCACGTGAAATGTGTCCTGTGTGCGCTAATTGTTGGTTGTGAGCTTTGCGTGTGGTTTTGTATTTGTTGTGTGTGTTACGCATGTGTGAATGTGACACGTGCTTGGCTGTTTTTGAGAGGTTTTGTGTGTAATTGGTATGTGTGTGAGGTGAGGTGTGTTATCTGTACGTGGTTTTGCCTTTTGTAGCGGGCGTCATTGTGTGTGTGGTGTGTACATGGTTAACTAGTTTTGAGAATTGCGTGCCGTTAAGCCTTGTGATATTCGTGGTGTGTGTTGTTTCATATATTGTGCTTTCTGCGTGTTGACTTTGTGTGTGTTCCCCATGTCTTTGTGTTTGTGGGTGTTTATTTGTGTTCGTTGTGGTTATTCCTTGAGAGTGCGTTTTGCGTGGCTCCGTGTGTGGTATGTAGTGGTTGCGTCGGTCTGTGTGTTGTGTTGTTAATGCAGGGTGTTGTGGGAGACATGAGTTGTGATGTTTAATTTGTGCGTGATGTTTGTGTGTGTGGTGTGATGTATTCTGTGATTTGTGTATTATTTTGTACTGTGTTAATGCATCGATGTGTTTCTTTGAATGTGTGGTTTGTGTGTGCGATATTTGCGTTTGACGTCTTTTTGTGATGTGTTTCGTGTTTGCTGGCTTTTCTGTTAGGTGTGAGGTGCGTTGTTTTTTGTGTACACGGTAGGGCGCGTTTTCTGGTGTTTGCGATTGTGTGCGTGTTCTGTGTTGTGTCACATCACCCGTGCTGTGTTATTGTGTTTCTTGTGGTGATGTCTGTGACCTGTTGGTTTAATGTGCGTGGCGGTGTTTATGTGATTGTGTGTGCGTTTCCTGTGTGTTGTGTTCTTTCTGTGTTGTGACTGTTGTGTAGACTGTCGTGTATGGGAGGTGTGCAGTTTTGTTGCTTCGCAATGTAAGTTCTGTGTGAATTTCCCCGTGGAGTTCTGTGTGACTGGTGTGGTTGTGGCTGGTTGTGTGCTTGGAGTGTGTCTTTGTGTGTTGTATGTTTGGCGTCCTTTGGGTGGCATGTTGTGTTCGTGGTTGGGAATGATAGGTGGCCTGCGAATGGTTTTCTGTTTCATGTTTAGTGTGTGGCGCGATCACACGTGTGTTGCGTGTTGCATGATGTGCAAGCATTATGTTCTCAGTTGCACGTGTGTTGTGTGTATTCCTTCCTGTTTTGCGTAGTGTGCGTGTGCTGTTTCATCTGGGTGTCTTTATGGGATACGAATTGTGTACTGAGTTGTATATGCTTTGTATGTATATCCTGTGCTTTGCATCATGCGTTCTGTGAGGACCTGGGTGCTGTCTGATTCAAGTGTGCTTTGAGTGACGTGTGTAGTGCGTGAAATGTGTGTCTCACAAATTCGGTGTTCTTTTTCTTGCGGCGTGCACATTTTCTGCATGCCGTTTTGCATGTGTTGTGTGTGGTGCGTGTTATGCGTGTGCTTGTGTTTGACAGCTGGTGTGCGTGGTCGGCTGTTGGAGTGATGAGTGTAATTTGTGATGTCTGTACTGTGCGTGGTCATGCTTGGTCAGTGTGCCTCACTGTGTGTGTTGCGTTTACTCTGAGAACCATGGTTCATGTGCATTGTGTGCAGTGATGAGCTCGGTGTGGGGGGGGGCGGTGGTTGTTGTTCAGTGTGATGTGCTGTTTGCGTGTTGAGGGTTTGTATGTAAACTCTGGTTTTGGGTGTTGTGGGTGATTTGCGTTTGTGCTGAATGTTTTGTGTTGGCGCCTTCTGTGTGTGTTGTTTGTGGCTGTGTGTGCTGTATTGTTTGCGTTGTACGTGGTGTGTGTTGTTCGTGCTAACTGTTGCGTTGTGTGTGCTGAGTCGTTTCGTTTCCTCGCTTTATGTCTTGCTGTGTGGGTTGTGCGTTACGTTGGTTACTGTGTATTCTGAGAGTTTGACCTATGTTGTGCTTTTAGGATTTGATTCTTGTGTAGTGTGCTCTTTGTGTTGTTGCTATAAGGTAGGGAATGATTTGTTGTGTTTGTGTTGTGAGTCTGTGTGTATTCTCTTTCGCTATGCTGTGTGTGCTGTGTGTTTTGGGTTGTGTTCTCTGTGATCTGTGAGTCTTGTTTATTCTCGGTGTGTTGCGTGTTGTCCGTGCTGTGTGTGTTGTGCATGTACTGGGTGCGGTATGGGTTCTCTACTGCTTGTTGAGTACACTGTCCTGTGTACATTTCTATGTGTGGCGTGCAACGTGTGATGTGTGTGGTTGTGAATTGTGTGTCCCGTGCTTTGAGTGGTTCTTTGTGGGCTGTATATCTCGTCATTGCTGATGAGATATCCATTGGTGTTTGTGTAGGTTCCGTGTTTGTTGTGTGCCCTCCAGTGTCCCTTTGTGTGTGCAATGTGTCTGGTCTTTCTTTTGTGTGTTGTGTTATGTACTGTGTTCTGGGTTGTTGAGTGCTGTCTATATGCTTTCTGTGTGTTACGCACAGGGTAGATGTGGGGCGGTCTGTGTATTTTGAGCATGCCGTGTGATGTAAAGCTTTGCGTTGTGTCTGAGGTGTACTGTGAGCGTGTATTTTGTGTGTTTTGTTTCGGGCTTTCCGCGTGAGGGTCTGTGTGTGCTCCATATTGCACGCTTGTGGCTGTGTGTGTGGTGTGTAGTGTGCTATAGGTGTGTTGTGTGTGTTTTGGTTGTTTGTGTGTGGGTTCGTATGTGCTCTGTCTTTTGGTGCGTGTGATTGTGATTTGTGTGCGTGTTTGTGTTAGAGAGGTTGTGTGTGTGCTTCGCAGTTTGAGTTATGCACGTGACGTGAGATGTGTTGACTGTGTGCGGTCTTGCTTGTTTAGTATGTCCCATGGTGTATGTCCCAGTAAGTAGCCTGTGCGATGTTTTTCGTGAGTGTTGTGAGCAGTCATGGGCCTTGAGGTGTGTGGTGTGTGTCTTGTGACTCTTGTTTGGCGTGTTTCTGTGTTGTGTGTGCGTTCTGCTCTGTACTCCTGTTTGAGGATGTATGCGCGGTGTGTGTGTGCATGGTTGAGTGTGTAGTGGGAAATGTGTGCTACTTGTCTCTGTTGGTTATGTGTGTGTTGCCTGTGGATCTGTGAGTGTTGTGTGTGTTTTTCATGTGTGATTGTGATCTGTGTGTGGTTGTGTTTGAGTGGTTGAGTGTATGTGGTTGTTATGTTTGTGATGTGAGCTGTGTTGTCCGCGTGTGGTTGTGCTTGTTTGGTGAGTCTCATTCTGTGTGCTGCAGGTACTCTCACAAATGTGATTTGTGTGTTAGTGAGGAATATTTGCTCTGTTGTGACGGGTGTGTGCCCTGTGACTGTTATGTCGTTCCTTTCTGAGTTTTCCGTGTGTTTGCATAGCGTAGTGGGGCCAGTGTGTGTGTGTGTGTGTCTGTGGCGTGTCCGAGTGTGTTTGTGTGTGGGGTGTGTAGCACGTGAAATGTGTCCTGTGTGCGCTAATTGTTGGTTGTGAGCTTTGCGTGTGGTTTTGTATTTGTTGTGTGTGTTACGCATGTGTGAATGTGACACGTGCTTGGCTGTTTTTGAGAGGTTTTGTGTGTAATTGGTATGTGTGTGAGGTGAGGTGTGTTATCTGTACGTGGTTTTGCCTTTTGTAGCGGGCGTCATTGTGTGTGTGGTGTGTACATGGTTAACTAGTTTTGAGAATTGCGTGCCGTTAAGCCTTGTGATATTCGTGGTGTGTGTTGTTTCATATATTGTGCTTTCTGCGTGTTGACTTTGTGTGTGTTCCCCATGTCTTTGTGTTTGTGGGTGTTTATTTGTGTTCGTTGTGGTTATTCCTTGAGAGTGCGTTTTGCGTGGCTCCGTGTGTGGTATGTAGTGGTTGCGTCGGTCTGTGTGTTGTGTTGTTAATGCAGGGTGTTGTGGGAGACATGAGTTGTGATGTTTAATTTGTGCGTGATGTTTGTGTGTGTGGTGTGATGTATTCTGTGATTTGTGTATTATTTTGTACTGTGTTAATGCATCGATGTGTTTCTTTGAATGTGTGGTTTGTGTGTGCGATATTTGCGTTTGACGTCTTTTTGTGATGTGTTTCGTGTTTGCTGGCTTTTCTGTTAGGTGTGAGGTGCGTTGTTTTTTGTGTACACGGTAGGGCGCGTTTTCTGGTGTTTGCGATTGTGTGCGTGTTCTGTGTTGTGTCACATCACCCGTGCTGTGTTATTGTGTTTCTTGTGGTGATGTCTGTGACCTGTTGGTTTAATGTGCGTGGCGGTGTTTATGTGATTGTGTGTGCGTTTCCTGTGTGTTGTGTTCTTTCTGTGTTGTGACTGTTGTGTAGACTGTCGTGTATGGGAGGTGTGCAGTTTTGTTGCTTCGCAATGTAAGTTCTGTGTGAATTTCCCCGTGGAGTTCTGTGTGACTGGTGTGGTTGTGGCTGGTTGTGTGCTTGGAGTGTGTCTTTGTGTGTTGTATGTTTGGCGTCCTTTGGGTGGCATGTTGTGTTCGTGGTTGGGAATGATAGGTGGCCTGCGAATGGTTTTCTGTTTCATGTTTAGTGTGTGGCGCGATCACACGTGTGTTGCGTGTTGCATGATGTGCAAGCATTATGTTCTCAGTTGCACGTGTGTTGTGTGTATTCCTTCCTGTTTTGCGTAGTGTGCGTGTGCTGTTTCATCTGGGTGTCTTTATGGGATACGAATTGTGTACTGAGTTGTATATGCTTTGTATGTATATCCTGTGCTTTGCATCATGCGTTCTGTGAGGACCTGGGTGCTGTCTGATTCAAGTGTGCTTTGAGTGACGTGTGTAGTGCGTGAAATGTGTGTCTCACAAATTCGGTGTTCTTTTTCTTGCGGCGTGCACATTTTCTGCATGCCGTTTTGCATGTGTTGTGTGTGGTGCGTGTTATGCGTGTGCTTGTGTTTGACAGCTGGTGTGCGTGGTCGGCTGTTGGAGTGATGAGTGTAATTTGTGATGTCTGTACTGTGCGTGGTCATGCTTGGTCAGTGTGCCTCACTGTGTGTGTTGCGTTTACTCTGAGAACCATGGTTCATGTGCATTGTGTGCAGTGATGAGCTCGGTGTGGGGGGGGGCGGTGGTTGTTGTTCAGTGTGATGTGCTGTTTGCGTGTTGAGGGTTTGTATGTAAACTCTGGTTTTGGGTGTTGTGGGTGATTTGCGTTTGTGCTGAATGTTTTGTGTTGGCGCCTTCTGTGTGTGTTGTTTGTGGCTGTGTGTGCTGTATTGTTTGCGTTGTACGTGGTGTGTGTTGTTCGTGCTAACTGTTGCGTTGTGTGTGCTGAGTCGTTTCGTTTCCTCGCTTTATGTCTTGCTGTGTGGGTTGTGCGTTACGTTGGTTACTGTGTATTCTGAGAGTTTGACCTATGTTGTGCTTTTAGGATTTGATTCTTGTGTAGTGTGCTCTTTGTGTTGTTGCTATAAGGTAGGGAATGATTTGTTGTGTTTGTGTTGTGAGTCTGTGTGTATTCTCTTTCGCTATGCTGTGTGTGCTGTGTGTTTTGGGTTGTGTTCTCTGTGATCTGTGAGTCTTGTTTATTCTCGGTGTGTTGCGTGTTGTCCGTGCTGTGTGTGTTGTGCATGTACTGGGTGCGGTATGGGTTCTCTACTGCTTGTTGAGTACACTGTCCTGTGTACATTTCTATGTGTGGCGTGCAACGTGTGATGTGTGTGGTTGTGAATTGTGTGTCCCGTGCTTTGAGTGGTTCTTTGTGGGCTGTATATCTCGTCATTGCTGATGAGATATCCATTGGTGTTTGTGTAGGTTCCGTGTTTGTTGTGTGCCCTCCAGTGTCCCTTTGTGTGTGCAATGTGTCTGGTCTTTCTTTTGTGTGTTGTGTTATGTACTGTGTTCTGGGTTGTTGAGTGCTGTCTATATGCTTTCTGTGTGTTACGCACAGGGTAGATGTGGGGCGGTCTGTGTATTTTGAGCATGCCGTGTGATGTAAAGCTTTGCGTTGTGTCTGAGGTGTACTGTGAGCGTGTATTTTGTGTGTTTTGTTTCGGGCTTTCCGCGTGAGGGTCTGTGTGTGCTCCATATTGCACGCTTGTGGCTGTGTGTGTGGTGTGTAGTGTGCTATAGGTGTGTTGTGTGTGTTTTGGTTGTTTGTGTGTGGGTTCGTATGTGCTCTGTCTTTTGGTGCGTGTGATTGTGATTTGTGTGCGTGTTTGTGTTAGAGAGGTTGTGTGTGTGCTTCGCAGTTTGAGTTATGCACGTGACGTGAGATGTGTTGACTGTGTGCGGTCTTGCTTGTTTAGTATGTCCCATGGTGTATGTCCCAGTAAGTAGCCTGTGCGATGTTTTTCGTGAGTGTTGTGAGCAGTCATGGGCCTTGAGGTGTGTGGTGTGTGTCTTGTGACTCTTGTTTGGCGTGTTTCTGTGTTGTGTGTGCGTTCTGCTCTGTACTCCTGTTTGAGGATGTATGCGCGGTGTGTGTGTGCATGGTTGAGTGTGTAGTGGGAAATGTGTGCTACTTGTCTCTGTTGGTTATGTGTGTGTTGCCTGTGGATCTGTGAGTGTTGTGTGTGTTTTTCATGTGTGATTGTGATCTGTGTGTGGTTGTGTTTGAGTGGTTGAGTGTATGTGGTTGTTATGTTTGTGATGTGAGCTGTGTTGTCCGCGTGTGGTTGTGCTTGTTTGGTGAGTCTCATTCTGTGTGCTGCAGGTACTCTCACAAATGTGATTTGTGTGTTAGTGAGGAATATTTGCTCTGTTGTGACGGGTGTGTGCCCTGTGACTGTTATGTCGTTCCTTTCTGAGTTTTCCGTGTGTTTGCATAGCGTAGTGGGGCCAGTGTGTGTGTGTGTGTGTCTGTGGCGTGTCCGAGTGTGTTTGTGTGTGGGGTGTGTAGCACGTGAAATGTGTCCTGTGTGCGCTAATTGTTGGTTGTGAGCTTTGCGTGTGGTTTTGTATTTGTTGTGTGTGTTACGCATGTGTGAATGTGACACGTGCTTGGCTGTTTTTGAGAGGTTTTGTGTGTAATTGGTATGTGTGTGAGGTGAGGTGTGTTATCTGTACGTGGTTTTGCCTTTTGTAGCGGGCGTCATTGTGTGTGTGGTGTGTACATGGTTAACTAGTTTTGAGAATTGCGTGCCGTTAAGCCTTGTGATATTCGTGGTGTGTGTTGTTTCATATATTGTGCTTTCTGCGTGTTGACTTTGTGTGTGTTCCCCATGTCTTTGTGTTTGTGGGTGTTTATTTGTGTTCGTTGTGGTTATTCCTTGAGAGTGCGTTTTGCGTGGCTCCGTGTGTGGTATGTAGTGGTTGCGTCGGTCTGTGTGTTGTGTTGTTAATGCAGGGTGTTGTGGGAGACATGAGTTGTGATGTTTAATTTGTGCGTGATGTTTGTGTGTGTGGTGTGATGTATTCTGTGATTTGTGTATTATTTTGTACTGTGTTAATGCATCGATGTGTTTCTTTGAATGTGTGGTTTGTGTGTGCGATATTTGCGTTTGACGTCTTTTTGTGATGTGTTTCGTGTTTGCTGGCTTTTCTGTTAGGTGTGAGGTGCGTTGTTTTTTGTGTACACGGTAGGGCGCGTTTTCTGGTGTTTGCGATTGTGTGCGTGTTCTGTGTTGTGTCACATCACCCGTGCTGTGTTATTGTGTTTCTTGTGGTGATGTCTGTGACCTGTTGGTTTAATGTGCGTGGCGGTGTTTATGTGATTGTGTGTGCGTTTCCTGTGTGTTGTGTTCTTTCTGTGTTGTGACTGTTGTGTAGACTGTCGTGTATGGGAGGTGTGCAGTTTTGTTGCTTCGCAATGTAAGTTCTGTGTGAATTTCCCCGTGGAGTTCTGTGTGACTGGTGTGGTTGTGGCTGGTTGTGTGCTTGGAGTGTGTCTTTGTGTGTTGTATGTTTGGCGTCCTTTGGGTGGCATGTTGTGTTCGTGGTTGGGAATGATAGGTGGCCTGCGAATGGTTTTCTGTTTCATGTTTAGTGTGTGGCGCGATCACACGTGTGTTGCGTGTTGCATGATGTGCAAGCATTATGTTCTCAGTTGCACGTGTGTTGTGTGTATTCCTTCCTGTTTTGCGTAGTGTGCGTGTGCTGTTTCATCTGGGTGTCTTTATGGGATACGAATTGTGTACTGAGTTGTATATGCTTTGTATGTATATCCTGTGCTTTGCATCATGCGTTCTGTGAGGACCTGGGTGCTGTCTGATTCAAGTGTGCTTTGAGTGACGTGTGTAGTGCGTGAAATGTGTGTCTCACAAATTCGGTGTTCTTTTTCTTGCGGCGTGCACATTTTCTGCATGCCGTTTTGCATGTGTTGTGTGTGGTGCGTGTTATGCGTGTGCTTGTGTTTGACAGCTGGTGTGCGTGGTCGGCTGTTGGAGTGATGAGTGTAATTTGTGATGTCTGTACTGTGCGTGGTCATGCTTGGTCAGTGTGCCTCACTGTGTGTGTTGCGTTTACTCTGAGAACCATGGTTCATGTGCATTGTGTGCAGTGATGAGCTCGGTGTGGGGGGGGGCGGTGGTTGTTGTTCAGTGTGATGTGCTGTTTGCGTGTTGAGGGTTTGTATGTAAACTCTGGTTTTGGGTGTTGTGGGTGATTTGCGTTTGTGCTGAATGTTTTGTGTTGGCGCCTTCTGTGTGTGTTGTTTGTGGCTGTGTGTGCTGTATTGTTTGCGTTGTACGTGGTGTGTGTTGTTCGTGCTAACTGTTGCGTTGTGTGTGCTGAGTCGTTTCGTTTCCTCGCTTTATGTCTTGCTGTGTGGGTTGTGCGTTACGTTGGTTACTGTGTATTCTGAGAGTTTGACCTATGTTGTGCTTTTAGGATTTGATTCTTGTGTAGTGTGCTCTTTGTGTTGTTGCTATAAGGTAGGGAATGATTTGTTGTGTTTGTGTTGTGAGTCTGTGTGTATTCTCTTTCGCTATGCTGTGTGTGCTGTGTGTTTTGGGTTGTGTTCTCTGTGATCTGTGAGTCTTGTTTATTCTCGGTGTGTTGCGTGTTGTCCGTGCTGTGTGTGTTGTGCATGTACTGGGTGCGGTATGGGTTCTCTACTGCTTGTTGAGTACACTGTCCTGTGTACATTTCTATGTGTGGCGTGCAACGTGTGATGTGTGTGGTTGTGAATTGTGTGTCCCGTGCTTTGAGTGGTTCTTTGTGGGCTGTATATCTCGTCATTGCTGATGAGATATCCATTGGTGTTTGTGTAGGTTCCGTGTTTGTTGTGTGCCCTCCAGTGTCCCTTTGTGTGTGCAATGTGTCTGGTCTTTCTTTTGTGTGTTGTGTTATGTACTGTGTTCTGGGTTGTTGAGTGCTGTCTATATGCTTTCTGTGTGTTACGCACAGGGTAGATGTGGGGCGGTCTGTGTATTTTGAGCATGCCGTGTGATGTAAAGCTTTGCGTTGTGTCTGAGGTGTACTGTGAGCGTGTATTTTGTGTGTTTTGTTTCGGGCTTTCCGCGTGAGGGTCTGTGTGTGCTCCATATTGCACGCTTGTGGCTGTGTGTGTGGTGTGTAGTGTGCTATAGGTGTGTTGTGTGTGTTTTGGTTGTTTGTGTGTGGGTTCGTATGTGCTCTGTCTTTTGGTGCGTGTGATTGTGATTTGTGTGCGTGTTTGTGTTAGAGAGGTTGTGTGTGTGCTTCGCAGTTTGAGTTATGCACGTGACGTGAGATGTGTTGACTGTGTGCGGTCTTGCTTGTTTAGTATGTCCCATGGTGTATGTCCCAGTAAGTAGCCTGTGCGATGTTTTTCGTGAGTGTTGTGAGCAGTCATGGGCCTTGAGGTGTGTGGTGTGTGTCTTGTGACTCTTGTTTGGCGTGTTTCTGTGTTGTGTGTGCGTTCTGCTCTGTACTCCTGTTTGAGGATGTATGCGCGGTGTGTGTGTGCATGGTTGAGTGTGTAGTGGGAAATGTGTGCTACTTGTCTCTGTTGGTTATGTGTGTGTTGCCTGTGGATCTGTGAGTGTTGTGTGTGTTTTTCATGTGTGATTGTGATCTGTGTGTGGTTGTGTTTGAGTGGTTGAGTGTATGTGGTTGTTATGTTTGTGATGTGAGCTGTGTTGTCCGCGTGTGGTTGTGCTTGTTTGGTGAGTCTCATTCTGTGTGCTGCAGGTACTCTCACAAATGTGATTTGTGTGTTAGTGAGGAATATTTGCTCTGTTGTGACGGGTGTGTGCCCTGTGACTGTTATGTCGTTCCTTTCTGAGTTTTCCGTGTGTTTGCATAGCGTAGTGGGGCCAGTGTGTGTGTGTGTGTGTCTGTGGCGTGTCCGAGTGTGTTTGTGTGTGGGGTGTGTAGCACGTGAAATGTGTCCTGTGTGCGCTAATTGTTGGTTGTGAGCTTTGCGTGTGGTTTTGTATTTGTTGTGTGTGTTACGCATGTGTGAATGTGACACGTGCTTGGCTGTTTTTGAGAGGTTTTGTGTGTAATTGGTATGTGTGTGAGGTGAGGTGTGTTATCTGTACGTGGTTTTGCCTTTTGTAGCGGGCGTCATTGTGTGTGTGGTGTGTACATGGTTAACTAGTTTTGAGAATTGCGTGCCGTTAAGCCTTGTGATATTCGTGGTGTGTGTTGTTTCATATATTGTGCTTTCTGCGTGTTGACTTTGTGTGTGTTCCCCATGTCTTTGTGTTTGTGGGTGTTTATTTGTGTTCGTTGTGGTTATTCCTTGAGAGTGCGTTTTGCGTGGCTCCGTGTGTGGTATGTAGTGGTTGCGTCGGTCTGTGTGTTGTGTTGTTAATGCAGGGTGTTGTGGGAGACATGAGTTGTGATGTTTAATTTGTGCGTGATGTTTGTGTGTGTGGTGTGATGTATTCTGTGATTTGTGTATTATTTTGTACTGTGTTAATGCATCGATGTGTTTCTTTGAATGTGTGGTTTGTGTGTGCGATATTTGCGTTTGACGTCTTTTTGTGATGTGTTTCGTGTTTGCTGGCTTTTCTGTTAGGTGTGAGGTGCGTTGTTTTTTGTGTACACGGTAGGGCGCGTTTTCTGGTGTTTGCGATTGTGTGCGTGTTCTGTGTTGTGTCACATCACCCGTGCTGTGTTATTGTGTTTCTTGTGGTGATGTCTGTGACCTGTTGGTTTAATGTGCGTGGCGGTGTTTATGTGATTGTGTGTGCGTTTCCTGTGTGTTGTGTTCTTTCTGTGTTGTGACTGTTGTGTAGACTGTCGTGTATGGGAGGTGTGCAGTTTTGTTGCTTCGCAATGTAAGTTCTGTGTGAATTTCCCCGTGGAGTTCTGTGTGACTGGTGTGGTTGTGGCTGGTTGTGTGCTTGGAGTGTGTCTTTGTGTGTTGTATGTTTGGCGTCCTTTGGGTGGCATGTTGTGTTCGTGGTTGGGAATGATAGGTGGCCTGCGAATGGTTTTCTGTTTCATGTTTAGTGTGTGGCGCGATCACACGTGTGTTGCGTGTTGCATGATGTGCAAGCATTATGTTCTCAGTTGCACGTGTGTTGTGTGTATTCCTTCCTGTTTTGCGTAGTGTGCGTGTGCTGTTTCATCTGGGTGTCTTTATGGGATACGAATTGTGTACTGAGTTGTATATGCTTTGTATGTATATCCTGTGCTTTGCATCATGCGTTCTGTGAGGACCTGGGTGCTGTCTGATTCAAGTGTGCTTTGAGTGACGTGTGTAGTGCGTGAAATGTGTGTCTCACAAATTCGGTGTTCTTTTTCTTGCGGCGTGCACATTTTCTGCATGCCGTTTTGCATGTGTTGTGTGTGGTGCGTGTTATGCGTGTGCTTGTGTTTGACAGCTGGTGTGCGTGGTCGGCTGTTGGAGTGATGAGTGTAATTTGTGATGTCTGTACTGTGCGTGGTCATGCTTGGTCAGTGTGCCTCACTGTGTGTGTTGCGTTTACTCTGAGAACCATGGTTCATGTGCATTGTGTGCAGTGATGAGCTCGGTGTGGGGGGGGGCGGTGGTTGTTGTTCAGTGTGATGTGCTGTTTGCGTGTTGAGGGTTTGTATGTAAACTCTGGTTTTGGGTGTTGTGGGTGATTTGCGTTTGTGCTGAATGTTTTGTGTTGGCGCCTTCTGTGTGTGTTGTTTGTGGCTGTGTGTGCTGTATTGTTTGCGTTGTACGTGGTGTGTGTTGTTCGTGCTAACTGTTGCGTTGTGTGTGCTGAGTCGTTTCGTTTCCTCGCTTTATGTCTTGCTGTGTGGGTTGTGCGTTACGTTGGTTACTGTGTATTCTGAGAGTTTGACCTATGTTGTGCTTTTAGGATTTGATTCTTGTGTAGTGTGCTCTTTGTGTTGTTGCTATAAGGTAGGGAATGATTTGTTGTGTTTGTGTTGTGAGTCTGTGTGTATTCTCTTTCGCTATGCTGTGTGTGCTGTGTGTTTTGGGTTGTGTTCTCTGTGATCTGTGAGTCTTGTTTATTCTCGGTGTGTTGCGTGTTGTCCGTGCTGTGTGTGTTGTGCATGTACTGGGTGCGGTATGGGTTCTCTACTGCTTGTTGAGTACACTGTCCTGTGTACATTTCTATGTGTGGCGTGCAACGTGTGATGTGTGTGGTTGTGAATTGTGTGTCCCGTGCTTTGAGTGGTTCTTTGTGGGCTGTATATCTCGTCATTGCTGATGAGATATCCATTGGTGTTTGTGTAGGTTCCGTGTTTGTTGTGTGCCCTCCAGTGTCCCTTTGTGTGTGCAATGTGTCTGGTCTTTCTTTTGTGTGTTGTGTTATGTACTGTGTTCTGGGTTGTTGAGTGCTGTCTATATGCTTTCTGTGTGTTACGCACAGGGTAGATGTGGGGCGGTCTGTGTATTTTGAGCATGCCGTGTGATGTAAAGCTTTGCGTTGTGTCTGAGGTGTACTGTGAGCGTGTATTTTGTGTGTTTTGTTTCGGGCTTTCCGCGTGAGGGTCTGTGTGTGCTCCATATTGCACGCTTGTGGCTGTGTGTGTGGTGTGTAGTGTGCTATAGGTGTGTTGTGTGTGTTTTGGTTGTTTGTGTGTGGGTTCGTATGTGCTCTGTCTTTTGGTGCGTGTGATTGTGATTTGTGTGCGTGTTTGTGTTAGAGAGGTTGTGTGTGTGCTTCGCAGTTTGAGTTATGCACGTGACGTGAGATGTGTTGACTGTGTGCGGTCTTGCTTGTTTAGTATGTCCCATGGTGTATGTCCCAGTAAGTAGCCTGTGCGATGTTTTTCGTGAGTGTTGTGAGCAGTCATGGGCCTTGAGGTGTGTGGTGTGTGTCTTGTGACTCTTGTTTGGCGTGTTTCTGTGTTGTGTGTGCGTTCTGCTCTGTACTCCTGTTTGAGGATGTATGCGCGGTGTGTGTGTGCATGGTTGAGTGTGTAGTGGGAAATGTGTGCTACTTGTCTCTGTTGGTTATGTGTGTGTTGCCTGTGGATCTGTGAGTGTTGTGTGTGTTTTTCATGTGTGATTGTGATCTGTGTGTGGTTGTGTTTGAGTGGTTGAGTGTATGTGGTTGTTATGTTTGTGATGTGAGCTGTGTTGTCCGCGTGTGGTTGTGCTTGTTTGGTGAGTCTCATTCTGTGTGCTGCAGGTACTCTCACAAATGTGATTTGTGTGTTAGTGAGGAATATTTGCTCTGTTGTGACGGGTGTGTGCCCTGTGACTGTTATGTCGTTCCTTTCTGAGTTTTCCGTGTGTTTGCATAGCGTAGTGGGGCCAGTGTGTGTGTGTGTGTGTCTGTGGCGTGTCCGAGTGTGTTTGTGTGTGGGGTGTGTAGCACGTGAAATGTGTCCTGTGTGCGCTAATTGTTGGTTGTGAGCTTTGCGTGTGGTTTTGTATTTGTTGTGTGTGTTACGCATGTGTGAATGTGACACGTGCTTGGCTGTTTTTGAGAGGTTTTGTGTGTAATTGGTATGTGTGTGAGGTGAGGTGTGTTATCTGTACGTGGTTTTGCCTTTTGTAGCGGGCGTCATTGTGTGTGTGGTGTGTACATGGTTAACTAGTTTTGAGAATTGCGTGCCGTTAAGCCTTGTGATATTCGTGGTGTGTGTTGTTTCATATATTGTGCTTTCTGCGTGTTGACTTTGTGTGTGTTCCCCATGTCTTTGTGTTTGTGGGTGTTTATTTGTGTTCGTTGTGGTTATTCCTTGAGAGTGCGTTTTGCGTGGCTCCGTGTGTGGTATGTAGTGGTTGCGTCGGTCTGTGTGTTGTGTTGTTAATGCAGGGTGTTGTGGGAGACATGAGTTGTGATGTTTAATTTGTGCGTGATGTTTGTGTGTGTGGTGTGATGTATTCTGTGATTTGTGTATTATTTTGTACTGTGTTAATGCATCGATGTGTTTCTTTGAATGTGTGGTTTGTGTGTGCGATATTTGCGTTTGACGTCTTTTTGTGATGTGTTTCGTGTTTGCTGGCTTTTCTGTTAGGTGTGAGGTGCGTTGTTTTTTGTGTACACGGTAGGGCGCGTTTTCTGGTGTTTGCGATTGTGTGCGTGTTCTGTGTTGTGTCACATCACCCGTGCTGTGTTATTGTGTTTCTTGTGGTGATGTCTGTGACCTGTTGGTTTAATGTGCGTGGCGGTGTTTATGTGATTGTGTGTGCGTTTCCTGTGTGTTGTGTTCTTTCTGTGTTGTGACTGTTGTGTAGACTGTCGTGTATGGGAGGTGTGCAGTTTTGTTGCTTCGCAATGTAAGTTCTGTGTGAATTTCCCCGTGGAGTTCTGTGTGACTGGTGTGGTTGTGGCTGGTTGTGTGCTTGGAGTGTGTCTTTGTGTGTTGTATGTTTGGCGTCCTTTGGGTGGCATGTTGTGTTCGTGGTTGGGAATGATAGGTGGCCTGCGAATGGTTTTCTGTTTCATGTTTAGTGTGTGGCGCGATCACACGTGTGTTGCGTGTTGCATGATGTGCAAGCATTATGTTCTCAGTTGCACGTGTGTTGTGTGTATTCCTTCCTGTTTTGCGTAGTGTGCGTGTGCTGTTTCATCTGGGTGTCTTTATGGGATACGAATTGTGTACTGAGTTGTATATGCTTTGTATGTATATCCTGTGCTTTGCATCATGCGTTCTGTGAGGACCTGGGTGCTGTCTGATTCAAGTGTGCTTTGAGTGACGTGTGTAGTGCGTGAAATGTGTGTCTCACAAATTCGGTGTTCTTTTTCTTGCGGCGTGCACATTTTCTGCATGCCGTTTTGCATGTGTTGTGTGTGGTGCGTGTTATGCGTGTGCTTGTGTTTGACAGCTGGTGTGCGTGGTCGGCTGTTGGAGTGATGAGTGTAATTTGTGATGTCTGTACTGTGCGTGGTCATGCTTGGTCAGTGTGCCTCACTGTGTGTGTTGCGTTTACTCTGAGAACCATGGTTCATGTGCATTGTGTGCAGTGATGAGCTCGGTGTGGGGGGGGGCGGTGGTTGTTGTTCAGTGTGATGTGCTGTTTGCGTGTTGAGGGTTTGTATGTAAACTCTGGTTTTGGGTGTTGTGGGTGATTTGCGTTTGTGCTGAATGTTTTGTGTTGGCGCCTTCTGTGTGTGTTGTTTGTGGCTGTGTGTGCTGTATTGTTTGCGTTGTACGTGGTGTGTGTTGTTCGTGCTAACTGTTGCGTTGTGTGTGCTGAGTCGTTTCGTTTCCTCGCTTTATGTCTTGCTGTGTGGGTTGTGCGTTACGTTGGTTACTGTGTATTCTGAGAGTTTGACCTATGTTGTGCTTTTAGGATTTGATTCTTGTGTAGTGTGCTCTTTGTGTTGTTGCTATAAGGTAGGGAATGATTTGTTGTGTTTGTGTTGTGAGTCTGTGTGTATTCTCTTTCGCTATGCTGTGTGTGCTGTGTGTTTTGGGTTGTGTTCTCTGTGATCTGTGAGTCTTGTTTATTCTCGGTGTGTTGCGTGTTGTCCGTGCTGTGTGTGTTGTGCATGTACTGGGTGCGGTATGGGTTCTCTACTGCTTGTTGAGTACACTGTCCTGTGTACATTTCTATGTGTGGCGTGCAACGTGTGATGTGTGTGGTTGTGAATTGTGTGTCCCGTGCTTTGAGTGGTTCTTTGTGGGCTGTATATCTCGTCATTGCTGATGAGATATCCATTGGTGTTTGTGTAGGTTCCGTGTTTGTTGTGTGCCCTCCAGTGTCCCTTTGTGTGTGCAATGTGTCTGGTCTTTCTTTTGTGTGTTGTGTTATGTACTGTGTTCTGGGTTGTTGAGTGCTGTCTATATGCTTTCTGTGTGTTACGCACAGGGTAGATGTGGGGCGGTCTGTGTATTTTGAGCATGCCGTGTGATGTAAAGCTTTGCGTTGTGTCTGAGGTGTACTGTGAGCGTGTATTTTGTGTGTTTTGTTTCGGGCTTTCCGCGTGAGGGTCTGTGTGTGCTCCATATTGCACGCTTGTGGCTGTGTGTGTGGTGTGTAGTGTGCTATAGGTGTGTTGTGTGTGTTTTGGTTGTTTGTGTGTGGGTTCGTATGTGCTCTGTCTTTTGGTGCGTGTGATTGTGATTTGTGTGCGTGTTTGTGTTAGAGAGGTTGTGTGTGTGCTTCGCAGTTTGAGTTATGCACGTGACGTGAGATGTGTTGACTGTGTGCGGTCTTGCTTGTTTAGTATGTCCCATGGTGTATGTCCCAGTAAGTAGCCTGTGCGATGTTTTTCGTGAGTGTTGTGAGCAGTCATGGGCCTTGAGGTGTGTGGTGTGTGTCTTGTGACTCTTGTTTGGCGTGTTTCTGTGTTGTGTGTGCGTTCTGCTCTGTACTCCTGTTTGAGGATGTATGCGCGGTGTGTGTGTGCATGGTTGAGTGTGTAGTGGGAAATGTGTGCTACTTGTCTCTGTTGGTTATGTGTGTGTTGCCTGTGGATCTGTGAGTGTTGTGTGTGTTTTTCATGTGTGATTGTGATCTGTGTGTGGTTGTGTTTGAGTGGTTGAGTGTATGTGGTTGTTATGTTTGTGATGTGAGCTGTGTTGTCCGCGTGTGGTTGTGCTTGTTTGGTGAGTCTCATTCTGTGTGCTGCAGGTACTCTCACAAATGTGATTTGTGTGTTAGTGAGGAATATTTGCTCTGTTGTGACGGGTGTGTGCCCTGTGACTGTTATGTCGTTCCTTTCTGAGTTTTCCGTGTGTTTGCATAGCGTAGTGGGGCCAGTGTGTGTGTGTGTGTGTCTGTGGCGTGTCCGAGTGTGTTTGTGTGTGGGGTGTGTAGCACGTGAAATGTGTCCTGTGTGCGCTAATTGTTGGTTGTGAGCTTTGCGTGTGGTTTTGTATTTGTTGTGTGTGTTACGCATGTGTGAATGTGACACGTGCTTGGCTGTTTTTGAGAGGTTTTGTGTGTAATTGGTATGTGTGTGAGGTGAGGTGTGTTATCTGTACGTGGTTTTGCCTTTTGTAGCGGGCGTCATTGTGTGTGTGGTGTGTACATGGTTAACTAGTTTTGAGAATTGCGTGCCGTTAAGCCTTGTGATATTCGTGGTGTGTGTTGTTTCATATATTGTGCTTTCTGCGTGTTGACTTTGTGTGTGTTCCCCATGTCTTTGTGTTTGTGGGTGTTTATTTGTGTTCGTTGTGGTTATTCCTTGAGAGTGCGTTTTGCGTGGCTCCGTGTGTGGTATGTAGTGGTTGCGTCGGTCTGTGTGTTGTGTTGTTAATGCAGGGTGTTGTGGGAGACATGAGTTGTGATGTTTAATTTGTGCGTGATGTTTGTGTGTGTGGTGTGATGTATTCTGTGATTTGTGTATTATTTTGTACTGTGTTAATGCATCGATGTGTTTCTTTGAATGTGTGGTTTGTGTGTGCGATATTTGCGTTTGACGTCTTTTTGTGATGTGTTTCGTGTTTGCTGGCTTTTCTGTTAGGTGTGAGGTGCGTTGTTTTTTGTGTACACGGTAGGGCGCGTTTTCTGGTGTTTGCGATTGTGTGCGTGTTCTGTGTTGTGTCACATCACCCGTGCTGTGTTATTGTGTTTCTTGTGGTGATGTCTGTGACCTGTTGGTTTAATGTGCGTGGCGGTGTTTATGTGATTGTGTGTGCGTTTCCTGTGTGTTGTGTTCTTTCTGTGTTGTGACTGTTGTGTAGACTGTCGTGTATGGGAGGTGTGCAGTTTTGTTGCTTCGCAATGTAAGTTCTGTGTGAATTTCCCCGTGGAGTTCTGTGTGACTGGTGTGGTTGTGGCTGGTTGTGTGCTTGGAGTGTGTCTTTGTGTGTTGTATGTTTGGCGTCCTTTGGGTGGCATGTTGTGTTCGTGGTTGGGAATGATAGGTGGCCTGCGAATGGTTTTCTGTTTCATGTTTAGTGTGTGGCGCGATCACACGTGTGTTGCGTGTTGCATGATGTGCAAGCATTATGTTCTCAGTTGCACGTGTGTTGTGTGTATTCCTTCCTGTTTTGCGTAGTGTGCGTGTGCTGTTTCATCTGGGTGTCTTTATGGGATACGAATTGTGTACTGAGTTGTATATGCTTTGTATGTATATCCTGTGCTTTGCATCATGCGTTCTGTGAGGACCTGGGTGCTGTCTGATTCAAGTGTGCTTTGAGTGACGTGTGTAGTGCGTGAAATGTGTGTCTCACAAATTCGGTGTTCTTTTTCTTGCGGCGTGCACATTTTCTGCATGCCGTTTTGCATGTGTTGTGTGTGGTGCGTGTTATGCGTGTGCTTGTGTTTGACAGCTGGTGTGCGTGGTCGGCTGTTGGAGTGATGAGTGTAATTTGTGATGTCTGTACTGTGCGTGGTCATGCTTGGTCAGTGTGCCTCACTGTGTGTGTTGCGTTTACTCTGAGAACCATGGTTCATGTGCATTGTGTGCAGTGATGAGCTCGGTGTGGGGGGGGGCGGTGGTTGTTGTTCAGTGTGATGTGCTGTTTGCGTGTTGAGGGTTTGTATGTAAACTCTGGTTTTGGGTGTTGTGGGTGATTTGCGTTTGTGCTGAATGTTTTGTGTTGGCGCCTTCTGTGTGTGTTGTTTGTGGCTGTGTGTGCTGTATTGTTTGCGTTGTACGTGGTGTGTGTTGTTCGTGCTAACTGTTGCGTTGTGTGTGCTGAGTCGTTTCGTTTCCTCGCTTTATGTCTTGCTGTGTGGGTTGTGCGTTACGTTGGTTACTGTGTATTCTGAGAGTTTGACCTATGTTGTGCTTTTAGGATTTGATTCTTGTGTAGTGTGCTCTTTGTGTTGTTGCTATAAGGTAGGGAATGATTTGTTGTGTTTGTGTTGTGAGTCTGTGTGTATTCTCTTTCGCTATGCTGTGTGTGCTGTGTGTTTTGGGTTGTGTTCTCTGTGATCTGTGAGTCTTGTTTATTCTCGGTGTGTTGCGTGTTGTCCGTGCTGTGTGTGTTGTGCATGTACTGGGTGCGGTATGGGTTCTCTACTGCTTGTTGAGTACACTGTCCTGTGTACATTTCTATGTGTGGCGTGCAACGTGTGATGTGTGTGGTTGTGAATTGTGTGTCCCGTGCTTTGAGTGGTTCTTTGTGGGCTGTATATCTCGTCATTGCTGATGAGATATCCATTGGTGTTTGTGTAGGTTCCGTGTTTGTTGTGTGCCCTCCAGTGTCCCTTTGTGTGTGCAATGTGTCTGGTCTTTCTTTTGTGTGTTGTGTTATGTACTGTGTTCTGGGTTGTTGAGTGCTGTCTATATGCTTTCTGTGTGTTACGCACAGGGTAGATGTGGGGCGGTCTGTGTATTTTGAGCATGCCGTGTGATGTAAAGCTTTGCGTTGTGTCTGAGGTGTACTGTGAGCGTGTATTTTGTGTGTTTTGTTTCGGGCTTTCCGCGTGAGGGTCTGTGTGTGCTCCATATTGCACGCTTGTGGCTGTGTGTGTGGTGTGTAGTGTGCTATAGGTGTGTTGTGTGTGTTTTGGTTGTTTGTGTGTGGGTTCGTATGTGCTCTGTCTTTTGGTGCGTGTGATTGTGATTTGTGTGCGTGTTTGTGTTAGAGAGGTTGTGTGTGTGCTTCGCAGTTTGAGTTATGCACGTGACGTGAGATGTGTTGACTGTGTGCGGTCTTGCTTGTTTAGTATGTCCCATGGTGTATGTCCCAGTAAGTAGCCTGTGCGATGTTTTTCGTGAGTGTTGTGAGCAGTCATGGGCCTTGAGGTGTGTGGTGTGTGTCTTGTGACTCTTGTTTGGCGTGTTTCTGTGTTGTGTGTGCGTTCTGCTCTGTACTCCTGTTTGAGGATGTATGCGCGGTGTGTGTGTGCATGGTTGAGTGTGTAGTGGGAAATGTGTGCTACTTGTCTCTGTTGGTTATGTGTGTGTTGCCTGTGGATCTGTGAGTGTTGTGTGTGTTTTTCATGTGTGATTGTGATCTGTGTGTGGTTGTGTTTGAGTGGTTGAGTGTATGTGGTTGTTATGTTTGTGATGTGAGCTGTGTTGTCCGCGTGTGGTTGTGCTTGTTTGGTGAGTCTCATTCTGTGTGCTGCAGGTACTCTCACAAATGTGATTTGTGTGTTAGTGAGGAATATTTGCTCTGTTGTGACGGGTGTGTGCCCTGTGACTGTTATGTCGTTCCTTTCTGAGTTTTCCGTGTGTTTGCATAGCGTAGTGGGGCCAGTGTGTGTGTGTGTGTGTCTGTGGCGTGTCCGAGTGTGTTTGTGTGTGGGGTGTGTAGCACGTGAAATGTGTCCTGTGTGCGCTAATTGTTGGTTGTGAGCTTTGCGTGTGGTTTTGTATTTGTTGTGTGTGTTACGCATGTGTGAATGTGACACGTGCTTGGCTGTTTTTGAGAGGTTTTGTGTGTAATTGGTATGTGTGTGAGGTGAGGTGTGTTATCTGTACGTGGTTTTGCCTTTTGTAGCGGGCGTCATTGTGTGTGTGGTGTGTACATGGTTAACTAGTTTTGAGAATTGCGTGCCGTTAAGCCTTGTGATATTCGTGGTGTGTGTTGTTTCATATATTGTGCTTTCTGCGTGTTGACTTTGTGTGTGTTCCCCATGTCTTTGTGTTTGTGGGTGTTTATTTGTGTTCGTTGTGGTTATTCCTTGAGAGTGCGTTTTGCGTGGCTCCGTGTGTGGTATGTAGTGGTTGCGTCGGTCTGTGTGTTGTGTTGTTAATGCAGGGTGTTGTGGGAGACATGAGTTGTGATGTTTAATTTGTGCGTGATGTTTGTGTGTGTGGTGTGATGTATTCTGTGATTTGTGTATTATTTTGTACTGTGTTAATGCATCGATGTGTTTCTTTGAATGTGTGGTTTGTGTGTGCGATATTTGCGTTTGACGTCTTTTTGTGATGTGTTTCGTGTTTGCTGGCTTTTCTGTTAGGTGTGAGGTGCGTTGTTTTTTGTGTACACGGTAGGGCGCGTTTTCTGGTGTTTGCGATTGTGTGCGTGTTCTGTGTTGTGTCACATCACCCGTGCTGTGTTATTGTGTTTCTTGTGGTGATGTCTGTGACCTGTTGGTTTAATGTGCGTGGCGGTGTTTATGTGATTGTGTGTGCGTTTCCTGTGTGTTGTGTTCTTTCTGTGTTGTGACTGTTGTGTAGACTGTCGTGTATGGGAGGTGTGCAGTTTTGTTGCTTCGCAATGTAAGTTCTGTGTGAATTTCCCCGTGGAGTTCTGTGTGACTGGTGTGGTTGTGGCTGGTTGTGTGCTTGGAGTGTGTCTTTGTGTGTTGTATGTTTGGCGTCCTTTGGGTGGCATGTTGTGTTCGTGGTTGGGAATGATAGGTGGCCTGCGAATGGTTTTCTGTTTCATGTTTAGTGTGTGGCGCGATCACACGTGTGTTGCGTGTTGCATGATGTGCAAGCATTATGTTCTCAGTTGCACGTGTGTTGTGTGTATTCCTTCCTGTTTTGCGTAGTGTGCGTGTGCTGTTTCATCTGGGTGTCTTTATGGGATACGAATTGTGTACTGAGTTGTATATGCTTTGTATGTATATCCTGTGCTTTGCATCATGCGTTCTGTGAGGACCTGGGTGCTGTCTGATTCAAGTGTGCTTTGAGTGACGTGTGTAGTGCGTGAAATGTGTGTCTCACAAATTCGGTGTTCTTTTTCTTGCGGCGTGCACATTTTCTGCATGCCGTTTTGCATGTGTTGTGTGTGGTGCGTGTTATGCGTGTGCTTGTGTTTGACAGCTGGTGTGCGTGGTCGGCTGTTGGAGTGATGAGTGTAATTTGTGATGTCTGTACTGTGCGTGGTCATGCTTGGTCAGTGTGCCTCACTGTGTGTGTTGCGTTTACTCTGAGAACCATGGTTCATGTGCATTGTGTGCAGTGATGAGCTCGGTGTGGGGGGGGGCGGTGGTTGTTGTTCAGTGTGATGTGCTGTTTGCGTGTTGAGGGTTTGTATGTAAACTCTGGTTTTGGGTGTTGTGGGTGATTTGCGTTTGTGCTGAATGTTTTGTGTTGGCGCCTTCTGTGTGTGTTGTTTGTGGCTGTGTGTGCTGTATTGTTTGCGTTGTACGTGGTGTGTGTTGTTCGTGCTAACTGTTGCGTTGTGTGTGCTGAGTCGTTTCGTTTCCTCGCTTTATGTCTTGCTGTGTGGGTTGTGCGTTACGTTGGTTACTGTGTATTCTGAGAGTTTGACCTATGTTGTGCTTTTAGGATTTGATTCTTGTGTAGTGTGCTCTTTGTGTTGTTGCTATAAGGTAGGGAATGATTTGTTGTGTTTGTGTTGTGAGTCTGTGTGTATTCTCTTTCGCTATGCTGTGTGTGCTGTGTGTTTTGGGTTGTGTTCTCTGTGATCTGTGAGTCTTGTTTATTCTCGGTGTGTTGCGTGTTGTCCGTGCTGTGTGTGTTGTGCATGTACTGGGTGCGGTATGGGTTCTCTACTGCTTGTTGAGTACACTGTCCTGTGTACATTTCTATGTGTGGCGTGCAACGTGTGATGTGTGTGGTTGTGAATTGTGTGTCCCGTGCTTTGAGTGGTTCTTTGTGGGCTGTATATCTCGTCATTGCTGATGAGATATCCATTGGTGTTTGTGTAGGTTCCGTGTTTGTTGTGTGCCCTCCAGTGTCCCTTTGTGTGTGCAATGTGTCTGGTCTTTCTTTTGTGTGTTGTGTTATGTACTGTGTTCTGGGTTGTTGAGTGCTGTCTATATGCTTTCTGTGTGTTACGCACAGGGTAGATGTGGGGCGGTCTGTGTATTTTGAGCATGCCGTGTGATGTAAAGCTTTGCGTTGTGTCTGAGGTGTACTGTGAGCGTGTATTTTGTGTGTTTTGTTTCGGGCTTTCCGCGTGAGGGTCTGTGTGTGCTCCATATTGCACGCTTGTGGCTGTGTGTGTGGTGTGTAGTGTGCTATAGGTGTGTTGTGTGTGTTTTGGTTGTTTGTGTGTGGGTTCGTATGTGCTCTGTCTTTTGGTGCGTGTGATTGTGATTTGTGTGCGTGTTTGTGTTAGAGAGGTTGTGTGTGTGCTTCGCAGTTTGAGTTATGCACGTGACGTGAGATGTGTTGACTGTGTGCGGTCTTGCTTGTTTAGTATGTCCCATGGTGTATGTCCCAGTAAGTAGCCTGTGCGATGTTTTTCGTGAGTGTTGTGAGCAGTCATGGGCCTTGAGGTGTGTGGTGTGTGTCTTGTGACTCTTGTTTGGCGTGTTTCTGTGTTGTGTGTGCGTTCTGCTCTGTACTCCTGTTTGAGGATGTATGCGCGGTGTGTGTGTGCATGGTTGAGTGTGTAGTGGGAAATGTGTGCTACTTGTCTCTGTTGGTTATGTGTGTGTTGCCTGTGGATCTGTGAGTGTTGTGTGTGTTTTTCATGTGTGATTGTGATCTGTGTGTGGTTGTGTTTGAGTGGTTGAGTGTATGTGGTTGTTATGTTTGTGATGTGAGCTGTGTTGTCCGCGTGTGGTTGTGCTTGTTTGGTGAGTCTCATTCTGTGTGCTGCAGGTACTCTCACAAATGTGATTTGTGTGTTAGTGAGGAATATTTGCTCTGTTGTGACGGGTGTGTGCCCTGTGACTGTTATGTCGTTCCTTTCTGAGTTTTCCGTGTGTTTGCATAGCGTAGTGGGGCCAGTGTGTGTGTGTGTGTGTCTGTGGCGTGTCCGAGTGTGTTTGTGTGTGGGGTGTGTAGCACGTGAAATGTGTCCTGTGTGCGCTAATTGTTGGTTGTGAGCTTTGCGTGTGGTTTTGTATTTGTTGTGTGTGTTACGCATGTGTGAATGTGACACGTGCTTGGCTGTTTTTGAGAGGTTTTGTGTGTAATTGGTATGTGTGTGAGGTGAGGTGTGTTATCTGTACGTGGTTTTGCCTTTTGTAGCGGGCGTCATTGTGTGTGTGGTGTGTACATGGTTAACTAGTTTTGAGAATTGCGTGCCGTTAAGCCTTGTGATATTCGTGGTGTGTGTTGTTTCATATATTGTGCTTTCTGCGTGTTGACTTTGTGGGTGTTCCCCATGTCTTTGTGTTTGTGGGTGTTTATTTGTGTTCGTTGTGGTTATTCCTTGAGAGTGCGTTTTGCGTGGCTCCGTGTGTGGTATGTAGTGGTTGCGTCGGTCTGTGTGTTGTGTTGTTAATGCAGGGTGTTGTGGGAGACATGAGTTGTGATGTTTAATTTGTGCGTGATGTTTGTGTGTGTGGTGTGATGTATTCTGTGATTTGTGTATTATTTTGTACTGTGTTAATGCATCGATGTGTTTCTTTGAATGTGTGGTTTGTGTGTGCGATATTTGCGTTTGACGTCTTTTTGTGATGTGTTTCGTGTTTGCTGGCTTTTCTGTTAGGTGTGAGGTGCGTTGTTTTTTGTGTACACGGTAGGGCGCGTTTTCTGGTGTTTGCGATTGTGTGCGTGTTCTGTGTTGTGTCACATCACCCGTGCTGTGTTATTGTGTTTCTTGTGGTGATGTCTGTGACCTGTTGGTTTAATGTGCGTGGCGGTGTTTATGTGATTGTGTGTGCGTTTCCTGTGTGTTGTGTTCTTTCTGTGTTGTGACTGTTGTGTAGACTGTCGTGTATGGGAGGTGTGCAGTTTTGTTGCTTCGCAATGTAAGTTCTGTGTGAATTTCCCCGTGGAGTTCTGTGTGACTGGTGTGGTTGTGGCTGGTTGTGTGCTTGGAGTGTGTCTTTGTGTGTTGTATGTTTGGCGTCCTTTGGGTGGCATGTTGTGTTCGTGGTTGGGAATGATAGGTGGCCTGCGAATGGTTTTCTGTTTCATGTTTAGTGTGTGGCGCGATCACACGTGTGTTGCGTGTTGCATGATGTGCAAGCATTATGTTCTCAGTTGCACGTGTGTTGTGTGTATTCCTTCCTGTTTTGCGTAGTGTGCGTGTGCTGTTTCATCTGGGTGTCTTTATGGGATACGAATTGTGTACTGAGTTGTATATGCTTTGTATGTATATCCTGTGCTTTGCATCATGCGTTCTGTGAGGACCTGGGTGCTGTCTGATTCAAGTGTGCTTTGAGTGACGTGTGTAGTGCGTGAAATGTGTGTCTCACAAATTCGGTGTTCTTTTTCTTGCGGCGTGCACATTTTCTGCATGCCGTTTTGCATGTGTTGTGTGTGGTGCGTGTTATGCGTGTGCTTGTGTTTGACAGCTGGTGTGCGTGGTCGGCTGTTGGAGTGATGAGTGTAATTTGTGATGTCTGTACTGTGCGTGGTCATGCTTGGTCAGTGTGCCTCACTGTGTGTGTTGCGTTTACTCTGAGAACCATGGTTCATGTGCATTGTGTGCAGTGATGAGCTCGGTGTGGGGGGGGGCGGTGGTTGTTGTTCAGTGTGATGTGCTGTTTGCGTGTTGAGGGTTTGTATGTAAACTCTGGTTTTGGGTGTTGTGGGTGATTTGCGTTTGTGCTGAATGTTTTGTGTTGGCGCCTTCTGTGTGTGTTGTTTGTGGCTGTGTGTGCTGTATTGTTTGCGTTGTACGTGGTGTGTGTTGTTCGTGCTAACTGTTGCGTTGTGTGTGCTGAGTCGTTTCGTTTCCTCGCTTTATGTCTTGCTGTGTGGGTTGTGCGTTACGTTGGTTACTGTGTATTCTGAGAGTTTGACCTATGTTGTGCTTTTAGGATTTGATTCTTGTGTAGTGTGCTCTTTGTGTTGTTGCTATAAGGTAGGGAATGATTTGTTGTGTTTGTGTTGTGAGTCTGTGTGTATTCTCTTTCGCTATGCTGTGTGTGCTGTGTGTTTTGGGTTGTGTTCTCTGTGATCTGTGAGTCTTGTTTATTCTCGGTGTGTTGCGTGTTGTCCGTGCTGTGTGTGTTGTGCATGTACTGGGTGCGGTATGGGTTCTCTACTGCTTGTTGAGTACACTGTCCTGTGTACATTTCTATGTGTGGCGTGCAACGTGTGATGTGTGTGGTTGTGAATTGTGTGTCCCGTGCTTTGAGTGGTTCTTTGTGGGCTGTATATCTCGTCATTGCTGATGAGATATCCATTGGTGTTTGTGTAGGTTCCGTGTTTGTTGTGTGCCCTCCAGTGTCCCTTTGTGTGTGCAATGTGTCTGGTCTTTCTTTTGTGTGTTGTGTTATGTACTGTGTTCTGGGTTGTTGAGTGCTGTCTATATGCTTTCTGTGTGTTACGCACAGGGTAGATGTGGGGCGGTCTGTGTATTTTGAGCATGCCGTGTGATGTAAAGCTTTGCGTTGTGTCTGAGGTGTACTGTGAGCGTGTATTTTGTGTGTTTTGTTTCGGGCTTTCCGCGTGAGGGTCTGTGTGTGCTCCATATTGCACGCTTGTGGCTGTGTGTGTGGTGTGTAGTGTGCTATAGGTGTGTTGTGTGTGTTTTGGTTGTTTGTGTGTGGGTTCGTATGTGCTCTGTCTTTTGGTGCGTGTGATTGTGATTTGTGTGCGTGTTTGTGTTAGAGAGGTTGTGTGTGTGCTTCGCAGTTTGAGTTATGCACGTGACGTGAGATGTGTTGACTGTGTGCGGTCTTGCTTGTTTAGTATGTCCCATGGTGTATGTCCCAGTAAGTAGCCTGTGCGATGTTTTTCGTGAGTGTTGTGAGCAGTCATGGGCCTTGAGGTGTGTGGTGTGTGTCTTGTGACTCTTGTTTGGCGTGTTTCTGTGTTGTGTGTGCGTTCTGCTCTGTACTCCTGTTTGAGGATGTATGCGCGGTGTGTGTGTGCATGGTTGAGTGTGTAGTGGGAAATGTGTGCTACTTGTCTCTGTTGGTTATGTGTGTGTTGCCTGTGGATCTGTGAGTGTTGTGTGTGTTTTTCATGTGTGATTGTGATCTGTGTGTGGTTGTGTTTGAGTGGTTGAGTGTATGTGGTTGTTATGTTTGTGATGTGAGCTGTGTTGTCCGCGTGTGGTTGTGCTTGTTTGGTGAGTCTCATTCTGTGTGCTGCAGGTACTCTCACAAATGTGATTTGTGTGTTAGTGAGGAATATTTGCTCTGTTGTGACGGGTGTGTGCCCTGTGACTGTTATGTCGTTCCTTTCTGAGTTTTCCGTGTGTTTGCATAGCGTAGTGGGGCCAGTGTGTGTGTGTGTGTGTCTGTGGCGTGTCCGAGTGTGTTTGTGTGTGGGGTGTGTAGCACGTGAAATGTGTCCTGTGTGCGCTAATTGTTGGTTGTGAGCTTTGCGTGTGGTTTTGTATTTGTTGTGTGTGTTACGCATGTGTGAATGTGACACGTGCTTGGCTGTTTTTGAGAGGTTTTGTGTGTAATTGGTATGTGTGTGAGGTGAGGTGTGTTATCTGTACGTGGTTTTGCCTTTTGTAGCGGGCGTCATTGTGTGTGTGGTGTGTACATGGTTAACTAGTTTTGAGAATTGCGTGCCGTTAAGCCTTGTGATATTCGTGGTGTGTGTTGTTTCATATATTGTGCTTTCTGCGTGTTGACTTTGTGGGTGTTCCCCATGTCTTTGTGTTTGTGGGTGTTTATTTGTGTTCGTTGTGGTTATTCCTTGAGAGTGCGTTTTGCGTGGCTCCGTGTGTGGTATGTAGTGGTTGCGTCGGTCTGTGTGTTGTGTTGTTAATGCAGGGTGTTGTGGGAGACATGAGTTGTGATGTTTAATTTGTGCGTGATGTTTGTGTGTGTGGTGTGATGTATTCTGTGATTTGTGTATTATTTTGTACTGTGTTAATGCATCGATGTGTTTCTTTGAATGTGTGGTTTGTGTGTGCGATATTTGCGTTTGACGTCTTTTTGTGATGTGTTTCGTGTTTGCTGGCTTTTCTGTTAGGTGTGAGGTGCGTTGTTTTTTGTGTACACGGTAGGGCGCGTTTTCTGGTGTTTGCGATTGTGTGCGTGTTCTGTGTTGTGTCACATCACCCGTGCTGTGTTATTGTGTTTCTTGTGGTGATGTCTGTGACCTGTTGGTTTAATGTGCGTGGCGGTGTTTATGTGATTGTGTGTGCGTTTCCTGTGTGTTGTGTTCTTTCTGTGTTGTGACTGTTGTGTAGACTGTCGTGTATGGGAGGTGTGCAGTTTTGTTGCTTCGCAATGTAAGTTCTGTGTGAATTTCCCCGTGGAGTTCTGTGTGACTGGTGTGGTTGTGGCTGGTTGTGTGCTTGGAGTGTGTCTTTGTGTGTTGTATGTTTGGCGTCCTTTGGGTGGCATGTTGTGTTCGTGGTTGGGAATGATAGGTGGCCTGCGAATGGTTTTCTGTTTCATGTTTAGTGTGTGGCGCGATCACACGTGTGTTGCGTGTTGCATGATGTGCAAGCATTATGTTCTCAGTTGCACGTGTGTTGTGTGTATTCCTTCCTGTTTTGCGTAGTGTGCGTGTGCTGTTTCATCTGGGTGTCTTTATGGGATACGAATTGTGTACTGAGTTGTATATGCTTTGTATGTATATCCTGTGCTTTGCATCATGCGTTCTGTGAGGACCTGGGTGCTGTCTGATTCAAGTGTGCTTTGAGTGACGTGTGTAGTGCGTGAAATGTGTGTCTCACAAATTCGGTGTTCTTTTTCTTGCGGCGTGCACATTTTCTGCATGCCGTTTTGCATGTGTTGTGTGTGGTGCGTGTTATGCGTGTGCTTGTGTTTGACAGCTGGTGTGCGTGGTCGGCTGTTGGAGTGATGAGTGTAATTTGTGATGTCTGTACTGTGCGTGGTCATGCTTGGTCAGTGTGCCTCACTGTGTGTGTTGCGTTTACTCTGAGAACCATGGTTCATGTGCATTGTGTGCAGTGATGAGCTCGGTGTGGGGGGGGGCGGTGGTTGTTGTTCAGTGTGATGTGCTGTTTGCGTGTTGAGGGTTTGTATGTAAACTCTGGTTTTGGGTGTTGTGGGTGATTTGCGTTTGTGCTGAATGTTTTGTGTTGGCGCCTTCTGTGTGTGTTGTTTGTGGCTGTGTGTGCTGTATTGTTTGCGTTGTACGTGGTGTGTGTTGTTCGTGCTAACTGTTGCGTTGTGTGTGCTGAGTCGTTTCGTTTCCTCGCTTTATGTCTTGCTGTGTGGGTTGTGCGTTACGTTGGTTACTGTGTATTCTGAGAGTTTGACCTATGTTGTGCTTTTAGGATTTGATTCTTGTGTAGTGTGCTCTTTGTGTTGTTGCTATAAGGTAGGGAATGATTTGTTGTGTTTGTGTTGTGAGTCTGTGTGTATTCTCTTTCGCTATGCTGTGTGTGCTGTGTGTTTTGGGTTGTGTTCTCTGTGATCTGTGAGTCTTGTTTATTCTCGGTGTGTTGCGTGTTGTCCGTGCTGTGTGTGTTGTGCATGTACTGGGTGCGGTATGGGTTCTCTACTGCTTGTTGAGTACACTGTCCTGTGTACATTTCTATGTGTGGCGTGCAACGTGTGATGTGTGTGGTTGTGAATTGTGTGTCCCGTGCTTTGAGTGGTTCTTTGTGGGCTGTATATCTCGTCATTGCTGATGAGATATCCATTGGTGTTTGTGTAGGTTCCGTGTTTGTTGTGTGCCCTCCAGTGTCCCTTTGTGTGTGCAATGTGTCTGGTCTTTCTTTTGTGTGTTGTGTTATGTACTGTGTTCTGGGTTGTTGAGTGCTGTCTATATGCTTTCTGTGTGTTACGCACAGGGTAGATGTGGGGCGGTCTGTGTATTTTGAGCATGCCGTGTGATGTAAAGCTTTGCGTTGTGTCTGAGGTGTACTGTGAGCGTGTATTTTGTGTGTTTTGTTTCGGGCTTTCCGCGTGAGGGTCTGTGTGTGCTCCATATTGCACGCTTGTGGCTGTGTGTGTGGTGTGTAGTGTGCTATAGGTGTGTTGTGTGTGTTTTGGTTGTTTGTGTGTGGGTTCGTATGTGCTCTGTCTTTTGGTGCGTGTGATTGTGATTTGTGTGCGTGTTTGTGTTAGAGAGGTTGTGTGTGTGCTTCGCAGTTTGAGTTATGCACGTGACGTGAGATGTGTTGACTGTGTGCGGTCTTGCTTGTTTAGTATGTCCCATGGTGTATGTCCCAGTAAGTAGCCTGTGCGATGTTTTTCGTGAGTGTTGTGAGCAGTCATGGGCCTTGAGGTGTGTGGTGTGTGTCTTGTGACTCTTGTTTGGCGTGTTTCTGTGTTGTGTGTGCGTTCTGCTCTGTACTCCTGTTTGAGGATGTATGCGCGGTGTGTGTGTGCATGGTTGAGTGTGTAGTGGGAAATGTGTGCTACTTGTCTCTGTTGGTTATGTGTGTGTTGCCTGTGGATCTGTGAGTGTTGTGTGTGTTTTTCATGTGTGATTGTGATCTGTGTGTGGTTGTGTTTGAGTGGTTGAGTGTATGTGGTTGTTATGTTTGTGATGTGAGCTGTGTTGTCCGCGTGTGGTTGTGCTTGTTTGGTGAGTCTCATTCTGTGTGCTGCAGGTACTCTCACAAATGTGATTTGTGTGTTAGTGAGGAATATTTGCTCTGTTGTGACGGGTGTGTGCCCTGTGACTGTTATGTCGTTCCTTTCTGAGTTTTCCGTGTGTTTGCATAGCGTAGTGGGGCCAGTGTGTGTGTGTGTGTGTCTGTGGCGTGTCCGAGTGTGTTTGTGTGTGGGGTGTGTAGCACGTGAAATGTGTCCTGTGTGCGCTAATTGTTGGTTGTGAGCTTTGCGTGTGGTTTTGTATTTGTTGTGTGTGTTACGCATGTGTGAATGTGACACGTGCTTGGCTGTTTTTGAGAGGTTTTGTGTGTAATTGGTATGTGTGTGAGGTGAGGTGTGTTATCTGTACGTGGTTTTGCCTTTTGTAGCGGGCGTCATTGTGTGTGTGGTGTGTACATGGTTAACTAGTTTTGAGAATTGCGTGCCGTTAAGCCTTGTGATATTCGTGGTGTGTGTTGTTTCATATATTGTGCTTTCTGCGTGTTGACTTTGTGTGTGTTCCCCATGTCTTTGTGTTTGTGGGTGTTTATTTGTGTTCGTTGTGGTTATTCCTTGAGAGTGCGTTTTGCGTGGCTCCGTGTGTGGTATGTAGTGGTTGCGTCGGTCTGTGTGTTGTGTTGTTAATGCAGGGTGTTGTGGGAGACATGAGTTGTGATGTTTAATTTGTGCGTGATGTTTGTGTGTGTGGTGTGATGTATTCTGTGATTTGTGTATTATTTTGTACTGTGTTAATGCATCGATGTGTTTCTTTGAATGTGTGGTTTGTGTGTGCGATATTTGCGTTTGACGTCTTTTTGTGATGTGTTTCGTGTTTGCTGGCTTTTCTGTTAGGTGTGAGGTGCGTTGTTTTTTGTGTACACGGTAGGGCGCGTTTTCTGGTGTTTGCGATTGTGTGCGTGTTCTGTGTTGTGTCACATCACCCGTGCTGTGTTATTGTGTTTCTTGTGGTGATGTCTGTGACCTGTTGGTTTAATGTGCGTGGCGGTGTTTATGTGATTGTGTGTGCGTTTCCTGTGTGTTGTGTTCTTTCTGTGTTGTGACTGTTGTGTAGACTGTCGTGTATGGGAGGTGTGCAGTTTTGTTGCTTCGCAATGTAAGTTCTGTGTGAATTTCCCCGTGGAGTTCTGTGTGACTGGTGTGGTTGTGGCTGGTTGTGTGCTTGGAGTGTGTCTTTGTGTGTTGTATGTTTGGCGTCCTTTGGGTGGCATGTTGTGTTCGTGGTTGGGAATGATAGGTGGCCTGCGAATGGTTTTCTGTTTCATGTTTAGTGTGTGGCGCGATCACACGTGTGTTGCGTGTTGCATGATGTGCAAGCATTATGTTCTCAGTTGCACGTGTGTTGTGTGTATTCCTTCCTGTTTTGCGTAGTGTGCGTGTGCTGTTTCATCTGGGTGTCTTTATGGGATACGAATTGTGTACTGAGTTGTATATGCTTTGTATGTATATCCTGTGCTTTGCATCATGCGTTCTGTGAGGACCTGGGTGCTGTCTGATTCAAGTGTGCTTTGAGTGACGTGTGTAGTGCGTGAAATGTGTGTCTCACAAATTCGGTGTTCTTTTTCTTGCGGCGTGCACATTTTCTGCATGCCGTTTTGCATGTGTTGTGTGTGGTGCGTGTTATGCGTGTGCTTGTGTTTGACAGCTGGTGTGCGTGGTCGGCTGTTGGAGTGATGAGTGTAATTTGTGATGTCTGTACTGTGCGTGGTCATGCTTGGTCAGTGTGCCTCACTGTGTGTGTTGCGTTTACTCTGAGAACCATGGTTCATGTGCATTGTGTGCAGTGATGAGCTCGGTGTGGGGGGGGGCGGTGGTTGTTGTTCAGTGTGATGTGCTGTTTGCGTGTTGAGGGTTTGTATGTAAACTCTGGTTTTGGGTGTTGTGGGTGATTTGCGTTTGTGCTGAATGTTTTGTGTTGGCGCCTTCTGTGTGTGTTGTTTGTGGCTGTGTGTGCTGTATTGTTTGCGTTGTACGTGGTGTGTGTTGTTCGTGCTAACTGTTGCGTTGTGTGTGCTGAGTCGTTTCGTTTCCTCGCTTTATGTCTTGCTGTGTGGGTTGTGCGTTACGTTGGTTACTGTGTATTCTGAGAGTTTGACCTATGTTGTGCTTTTAGGATTTGATTCTTGTGTAGTGTGCTCTTTGTGTTGTTGCTATAAGGTAGGGAATGATTTGTTGTGTTTGTGTTGTGAGTCTGTGTGTATTCTCTTTCGCTATGCTGTGTGTGCTGTGTGTTTTGGGTTGTGTTCTCTGTGATCTGTGAGTCTTGTTTATTCTCGGTGTGTTGCGTGTTGTCCGTGCTGTGTGTGTTGTGCATGTACTGGGTGCGGTATGGGTTCTCTACTGCTTGTTGAGTACACTGTCCTGTGTACATTTCTATGTGTGGCGTGCAACGTGTGATGTGTGTGGTTGTGAATTGTGTGTCCCGTGCTTTGAGTGGTTCTTTGTGGGCTGTATATCTCGTCATTGCTGATGAGATATCCATTGGTGTTTGTGTAGGTTCCGTGTTTGTTGTGTGCCCTCCAGTGTCCCTTTGTGTGTGCAATGTGTCTGGTCTTTCTTTTGTGTGTTGTGTTATGTACTGTGTTCTGGGTTGTTGAGTGCTGTCTATATGCTTTCTGTGTGTTACGCACAGGGTAGATGTGGGGCGGTCTGTGTATTTTGAGCATGCCGTGTGATGTAAAGCTTTGCGTTGTGTCTGAGGTGTACTGTGAGCGTGTATTTTGTGTGTTTTGTTTCGGGCTTTCCGCGTGAGGGTCTGTGTGTGCTCCATATTGCACGCTTGTGGCTGTGTGTGTGGTGTGTAGTGTGCTATAGGTGTGTTGTGTGTGTTTTGGTTGTTTGTGTGTGGGTTCGTATGTGCTCTGTCTTTTGGTGCGTGTGATTGTGATTTGTGTGCGTGTTTGTGTTAGAGAGGTTGTGTGTGTGCTTCGCAGTTTGAGTTATGCACGTGACGTGAGATGTGTTGACTGTGTGCGGTCTTGCTTGTTTAGTATGTCCCATGGTGTATGTCCCAGTAAGTAGCCTGTGCGATGTTTTTCGTGAGTGTTGTGAGCAGTCATGGGCCTTGAGGTGTGTGGTGTGTGTCTTGTGACTCTTGTTTGGCGTGTTTCTGTGTTGTGTGTGCGTTCTGCTCTGTACTCCTGTTTGAGGATGTATGCGCGGTGTGTGTGTGCATGGTTGAGTGTGTAGTGGGAAATGTGTGCTACTTGTCTCTGTTGGTTATGTGTGTGTTGCCTGTGGATCTGTGAGTGTTGTGTGTGTTTTTCATGTGTGATTGTGATCTGTGTGTGGTTGTGTTTGAGTGGTTGAGTGTATGTGGTTGTTATGTTTGTGATGTGAGCTGTGTTGTCCGCGTGTGGTTGTGCTTGTTTGGTGAGTCTCATTCTGTGTGCTGCAGGTACTCTCACAAATGTGATTTGTGTGTTAGTGAGGAATATTTGCTCTGTTGTGACGGGTGTGTGCCCTGTGACTGTTATGTCGTTCCTTTCTGAGTTTTCCGTGTGTTTGCATAGCGTAGTGGGGCCAGTGTGTGTGTGTGTGTGTCTGTGGCGTGTCCGAGTGTGTTTGTGTGTGGGGTGTGTAGCACGTGAAATGTGTCCTGTGTGCGCTAATTGTTGGTTGTGAGCTTTGCGTGTGGTTTTGTATTTGTTGTGTGTGTTACGCATGTGTGAATGTGACACGTGCTTGGCTGTTTTTGAGAGGTTTTGTGTGTAATTGGTATGTGTGTGAGGTGAGGTGTGTTATCTGTACGTGGTTTTGCCTTTTGTAGTGGGCGTCATTGTGTGTGTGGTGTGTACATGGTTAACTAGTTTTGAGAATTGCGTGCCGTTAAGCCTTGTGATATTCGTGGTGTGTGTTGTTTCATATATTGTGCTTTCTGCGTGTTGACTTTGTGGGTGTTTATTTGTGTTCGTTGTGGTTATTCCTTGAGAGTGCGTTTTGCGTGGCTCCGTGTGTGGTATGTAGTGGTTGCGTCGGTCTGTGTGTTGTGTTGTTAATGCAGGGTGTTGTGGGAGACATGAGTTGTGATGTTTAATTTGTGCGTGATGTTTGTGTGTGTGGTGTGATGTATTCTGTGATTTGTGTATTATTTTGTACTGTGTTAATGCATCGATGTGTTTCTTTGAATGTGTGGTTTGTGTGTGCGATATTTGCGTTTGACGTCTTTTTGTGATGTGTTTCGTGTTTGCTGGCTTTTCTGTTAGGTGTGAGGTGCGTTGTTTTTTGTGTACACGGTAGGGCGCGTTTTCTGGTGTTTGCGATTGTGTGCGTGTTCTGTGTTGTGTCACATCACCCGTGCTGTGTTATTGTGTTTCTTGTGGTGATGTCTGTGACCTGTTGGTTTAATGTGCGTGGCGGTGTTTATGTGATTGTGTGTGCGTTTCCTGTGTGTTGTGTTCTTTCTGTGTTGTGACTGTTGTGTAGACTGTCGTGTATGGGAGGTGTGCAGTTTTGTTGCTTCGCAATGTAAGTTCTGTGTGAATTTCCCCGTGGAGTTCTGTGTGACTGGTGTGGTTGTGGCTGGTTGTGTGCTTGGAGTGTGTCTTTGTGTGTTGTATGTTTGGCGTCCTTTGGGTGGCATGTTGTGTTCGTGGTTGGGAATGATAGGTGGCCTGCGAATGGTTTTCTGTTTCATGTTTAGTGTGTGGCGCGATCACACGTGTGTTGCGTGTTGCATGATGTGCAAGCATTATGTTCTCAGTTGCACGTGTGTTGTGTGTATTCCTTCCTGTTTTGCGTAGTGTGCGTGTGCTGTTTCATCTGGGTGTCTTTATGGGATACGAATTGTGTACTGAGTTGTATATGCTTTGTATGTATATCCTGTGCTTTGCATCATGCGTTCTGTGAGGACCTGGGTGCTGTCTGATTCAAGTGTGCTTTGAGTGACGTGTGTAGTGCGTGAAATGTGTGTCTCACAAATTCGGTGTTCTTTTTCTTGCGGCGTGCACATTTTCTGCATGCCGTTTTGCATGTGTTGTGTGTGGTGCGTGTTATGCGTGTGCTTGTGTTTGACAGCTGGTGTGCGTGGTCGGCTGTTGGAGTGATGAGTGTAATTTGTGATGTCTGTACTGTGCGTGGTCATGCTTGGTCAGTGTGCCTCACTGTGTGTGTTGCGTTTACTCTGAGAACCATGGTTCATGTGCATTGTGTGCAGTGATGAGCTCGGTGTGGGGGGGGGCGGTGGTTGTTGTTCAGTGTGATGTGCTGTTTGCGTGTTGAGGGTTTGTATGTAAACTCTGGTTTTGGGTGTTGTGGGTGATTTGCGTTTGTGCTGAATGTTTTGTGTTGGCGCCTTCTGTGTGTGTTGTTTGTGGCTGTGTGTGCTGTATTGTTTGCGTTGTACGTGGTGTGTGTTGTTCGTGCTAACTGTTGCGTTGTGTGTGCTGAGTCGTTTCGTTTCCTCGCTTTATGTCTTGCTGTGTGGGTTGTGCGTTACGTTGGTTACTGTGTATTCTGAGAGTTTGACCTATGTTGTGCTTTTAGGATTTGATTCTTGTGTAGTGTGCTCTTTGTGTTGTTGCTATAAGGTAGGGAATGATTTGTTGTGTTTGTGTTGTGAGTCTGTGTGTATTCTCTTTCGCTATGCTGTGTGTGCTGTGTGTTTTGGGTTGTGTTCTCTGTGATCTGTGAGTCTTGTTTATTCTCGGTGTGTTGCGTGTTGTCCGTGCTGTGTGTGTTGTGCATGTACTGGGTGCGGTATGGGTTCTCTACTGCTTGTTGAGTACACTGTCCTGTGTACATTTCTATGTGTGGCGTGCAACGTGTGATGTGTGTGGTTGTGAATTGTGTGTCCCGTGCTTTGAGTGGTTCTTTGTGGGCTGTATATCTCGTCATTGCTGATGAGATATCCATTGGTGTTTGTGTAGGTTCCGTGTTTGTTGTGTGCCCTCCAGTGTCCCTTTGTGTGTGCAATGTGTCTGGTCTTTCTTTTGTGTGTTGTGTTATGTACTGTGTTCTGGGTTGTTGAGTGCTGTCTATATGCTTTCTGTGTGTTACGCACAGGGTAGATGTGGGGCGGTCTGTGTATTTTGAGCATGCCGTGTGATGTAAAGCTTTGCGTTGTGTCTGAGGTGTACTGTGAGCGTGTATTTTGTGTGTTTTGTTTCGGGCTTTCCGCGTGAGGGTCTGTGTGTGCTCCATATTGCACGCTTGTGGCTGTGTGTGTGGTGTGTAGTGTGCTATAGGTGTGTTGTGTGTGTTTTGGTTGTTTGTGTGTGGGTTCGTATGTGCTCTGTCTTTTGGTGCGTGTGATTGTGATTTGTGTGCGTGTTTGTGTTAGAGAGGTTGTGTGTGTGCTTCGCAGTTTGAGTTATGCACGTGACGTGAGATGTGTTGACTGTGTGCGGTCTTGCTTGTTTAGTATGTCCCATGGTGTATGTCCCAGTAAGTAGCCTGTGCGATGTTTTTCGTGAGTGTTGTGAGCAGTCATGGGCCTTGAGGTGTGTGGTGTGTGTCTTGTGACTCTTGTTTGGCGTGTTTCTGTGTTGTGTGTGCGTTCTGCTCTGTACTCCTGTTTGAGGATGTATGCGCGGTGTGTGTGTGCATGGTTGAGTGTGTAGTGGGAAATGTGTGCTACTTGTCTCTGTTGGTTATGTGTGTGTTGCCTGTGGATCTGTGAGTGTTGTGTGTGTTTTTCATGTGTGATTGTGATCTGTGTGTGGTTGTGTTTGAGTGGTTGAGTGTATGTGGTTGTTATGTTTGTGATGTGAGCTGTGTTGTCCGCGTGTGGTTGTGCTTGTTTGGTGAGTCTCATTCTGTGTGCTGCAGGTACTCTCACAAATGTGATTTGTGTGTTAGTGAGGAATATTTGCTCTGTTGTGACGGGTGTGTGCCCTGTGACTGTTATGTCGTTCCTTTCTGAGTTTTCCGTGTGTTTGCATAGCGTAGTGGGGCCAGTGTGTGTGTGTGTGTGTCTGTGGCGTGTCCGAGTGTGTTTGTGTGTGGGGTGTGTAGCACGTGAAATGTGTCCTGTGTGCGCTAATTGTTGGTTGTGAGCTTTGCGTGTGGTTTTGTATTTGTTGTGTGTGTTACGCATGTGTGAATGTGACACGTGCTTGGCTGTTTTTGAGAGGTTTTGTGTGTAATTGGTATGTGTGTGAGGTGAGGTGTGTTATCTGTACGTGGTTTTGCCTTTTGTAGCGGGCGTCATTGTGTGTGTGGTGTGTACATGGTTAACTAGTTTTGAGAATTGCGTGCCGTTAAGCCTTGTGATATTCGTGGTGTGTGTTGTTTCATATATTGTGCTTTCTGCGTGTTGACTTTGTGGGTGTTCCCCATGTCTTTGTGTTTGTGGGTGTTTATTTGTGTTCGTTGTGGTTATTCCTTGAGAGTGCGTTTTGCGTGGCTCCGTGTGTGGTATGTAGTGGTTGCGTCGGTCTGTGTGTTGTGTTGTTAATGCAGGGTGTTGTGGGAGACATGAGTTGTGATGTTTAATTTGTGCGTGATGTTTGTGTGTGTGGTGTGATGTATTCTGTGATTTGTGTATTATTTTGTACTGTGTTAATGCATCGATGTGTTTCTTTGAATGTGTGGTTTGTGTGTGCGATATTTGCGTTTGACGTCTTTTTGTGATGTGTTTCGTGTTTGCTGGCTTTTCTGTTAGGTGTGAGGTGCGTTGTTTTTTGTGTACACGGTAGGGCGCGTTTTCTGGTGTTTGCGATTGTGTGCGTGTTCTGTGTTGTGTCACATCACCCGTGCTGTGTTATTGTGTTTCTTGTGGTGATGTCTGTGACCTGTTGGTTTAATGTGCGTGGCGGTGTTTATGTGATTGTGTGTGCGTTTCCTGTGTGTTGTGTTCTTTCTGTGTTGTGACTGTTGTGTAGACTGTCGTGTATGGGAGGTGTGCAGTTTTGTTGCTTCGCAATGTAAGTTCTGTGTGAATTTCCCCGTGGAGTTCTGTGTGACTGGTGTGGTTGTGGCTGGTTGTGTGCTTGGAGTGTGTCTTTGTGTGTTGTATGTTTGGCGTCCTTTGGGTGGCATGTTGTGTTCGTGGTTGGGAATGATAGGTGGCCTGCGAATGGTTTTCTGTTTCATGTTTAGTGTGTGGCGCGATCACACGTGTGTTGCGTGTTGCATGATGTGCAAGCATTATGTTCTCAGTTGCACGTGTGTTGTGTGTATTCCTTCCTGTTTTGCGTAGTGTGCGTGTGCTGTTTCATCTGGGTGTCTTTATGGGATACGAATTGTGTACTGAGTTGTATATGCTTTGTATGTATATCCTGTGCTTTGCATCATGCGTTCTGTGAGGACCTGGGTGCTGTCTGATTCAAGTGTGCTTTGAGTGACGTGTGTAGTGCGTGAAATGTGTGTCTCACAAATTCGGTGTTCTTTTTCTTGCGGCGTGCACATTTTCTGCATGCCGTTTTGCATGTGTTGTGTGTGGTGCGTGTTATGCGTGTGCTTGTGTTTGACAGCTGGTGTGCGTGGTCGGCTGTTGGAGTGATGAGTGTAATTTGTGATGTCTGTACTGTGCGTGGTCATGCTTGGTCAGTGTGCCTCACTGTGTGTGTTGCGTTTACTCTGAGAACCATGGTTCATGTGCATTGTGTGCAGTGATGAGCTCGGTGTGGGGGGGGGCGGTGGTTGTTGTTCAGTGTGATGTGCTGTTTGCGTGTTGAGGGTTTGTATGTAAACTCTGGTTTTGGGTGTTGTGGGTGATTTGCGTTTGTGCTGAATGTTTTGTGTTGGCGCCTTCTGTGTGTGTTGTTTGTGGCTGTGTGTGCTGTATTGTTTGCGTTGTACGTGGTGTGTGTTGTTCGTGCTAACTGTTGCGTTGTGTGTGCTGAGTCGTTTCGTTTCCTCGCTTTATGTCTTGCTGTGTGGGTTGTGCGTTACGTTGGTTACTGTGTATTCTGAGAGTTTGACCTATGTTGTGCTTTTAGGATTTGATTCTTGTGTAGTGTGCTCTTTGTGTTGTTGCTATAAGGTAGGGAATGATTTGTTGTGTTTGTGTTGTGAGTCTGTGTGTATTCTCTTTCGCTATGCTGTGTGTGCTGTGTGTTTTGGGTTGTGTTCTCTGTGATCTGTGAGTCTTGTTTATTCTCGGTGTGTTGCGTGTTGTCCGTGCTGTGTGTGTTGTGCATGTACTGGGTGCGGTATGGGTTCTCTACTGCTTGTTGAGTACACTGTCCTGTGTACATTTCTATGTGTGGCGTGCAACGTGTGATGTGTGTGGTTGTGAATTGTGTGTCCCGTGCTTTGAGTGGTTCTTTGTGGGCTGTATATCTCGTCATTGCTGATGAGATATCCATTGGTGTTTGTGTAGGTTCCGTGTTTGTTGTGTGCCCTCCAGTGTCCCTTTGTGTGTGCAATGTGTCTGGTCTTTCTTTTGTGTGTTGTGTTATGTACTGTGTTCTGGGTTGTTGAGTGCTGTCTATATGCTTTCTGTGTGTTACGCACAGGGTAGATGTGGGGCGGTCTGTGTATTTTGAGCATGCCGTGTGATGTAAAGCTTTGCGTTGTGTCTGAGGTGTACTGTGAGCGTGTATTTTGTGTGTTTTGTTTCGGGCTTTCCGCGTGAGGGTCTGTGTGTGCTCCATATTGCACGCTTGTGGCTGTGTGTGTGGTGTGTAGTGTGCTATAGGTGTGTTGTGTGTGTTTTGGTTGTTTGTGTGTGGGTTCGTATGTGCTCTGTCTTTTGGTGCGTGTGATTGTGATTTGTGTGCGTGTTTGTGTTAGAGAGGTTGTGTGTGTGCTTCGCAGTTTGAGTTATGCACGTGACGTGAGATGTGTTGACTGTGTGCGGTCTTGCTTGTTTAGTATGTCCCATGGTGTATGTCCCAGTAAGTAGCCTGTGCGATGTTTTTCGTGAGTGTTGTGAGCAGTCATGGGCCTTGAGGTGTGTGGTGTGTGTCTTGTGACTCTTGTTTGGCGTGTTTCTGTGTTGTGTGTGCGTTCTGCTCTGTACTCCTGTTTGAGGATGTATGCGCGGTGTGTGTGTGCATGGTTGAGTGTGTAGTGGGAAATGTGTGCTACTTGTCTCTGTTGGTTATGTGTGTGTTGCCTGTGGATCTGTGAGTGTTGTGTGTGTTTTTCATGTGTGATTGTGATCTGTGTGTGGTTGTGTTTGAGTGGTTGAGTGTATGTGGTTGTTATGTTTGTGATGTGAGCTGTGTTGTCCGCGTGTGGTTGTGCTTGTTTGGTGAGTCTCATTCTGTGTGCTGCAGGTACTCTCACAAATGTGATTTGTGTGTTAGTGAGGAATATTTGCTCTGTTGTGACGGGTGTGTGCCCTGTGACTGTTATGTCGTTCCTTTCTGAGTTTTCCGTGTGTTTGCATAGCGTAGTGGGGCCAGTGTGTGTGTGTGTGTGTCTGTGGCGTGTCCGAGTGTGTTTGTGTGTGGGGTGTGTAGCACGTGAAATGTGTCCTGTGTGCGCTAATTGTTGGTTGTGAGCTTTGCGTGTGGTTTTGTATTTGTTGTGTGTGTTACGCATGTGTGAATGTGACACGTGCTTGGCTGTTTTTGAGAGGTTTTGTGTGTAATTGGTATGTGTGTGAGGTGAGGTGTGTTATCTGTACGTGGTTTTGCCTTTTGTAGCGGGCGTCATTGTGTGTGTGGTGTGTACATGGTTAACTAGTTTTGAGAATTGCGTGCCGTTAAGCCTTGTGATATTCGTGGTGTGTGTTGTTTCATATATTGTGCTTTCTGCGTGTTGACTTTGTGGGTGTTCCCCATGTCTTTGTGTTTGTGGGTGTTTATTTGTGTTCGTTGTGGTTATTCCTTGAGAGTGCGTTTTGCGTGGCTCCGTGTGTGGTATGTAGTGGTTGCGTCGGTCTGTGTGTTGTGTTGTTAATGCAGGGTGTTGTGGGAGACATGAGTTGTGATGTTTAATTTGTGCGTGATGTTTGTGTGTGTGGTGTGATGTATTCTGTGATTTGTGTATTATTTTGTACTGTGTTAATGCATCGATGTGTTTCTTTGAATGTGTGGTTTGTGTGTGCGATATTTGCGTTTGACGTCTTTTTGTGATGTGTTTCGTGTTTGCTGGCTTTTCTGTTAGGTGTGAGGTGCGTTGTTTTTTGTGTACACGGTAGGGCGCGTTTTCTGGTGTTTGCGATTGTGTGCGTGTTCTGTGTTGTGTCACATCACCCGTGCTGTGTTATTGTGTTTCTTGTGGTGATGTCTGTGACCTGTTGGTTTAATGTGCGTGGCGGTGTTTATGTGATTGTGTGTGCGTTTCCTGTGTGTTGTGTTCTTTCTGTGTTGTGACTGTTGTGTAGACTGTCGTGTATGGGAGGTGTGCAGTTTTGTTGCTTCGCAATGTAAGTTCTGTGTGAATTTCCCCGTGGAGTTCTGTGTGACTGGTGTGGTTGTGGCTGGTTGTGTGCTTGGAGTGTGTCTTTGTGTGTTGTATGTTTGGCGTCCTTTGGGTGGCATGTTGTGTTCGTGGTTGGGAATGATAGGTGGCCTGCGAATGGTTTTCTGTTTCATGTTTAGTGTGTGGCGCGATCACACGTGTGTTGCGTGTTGCATGATGTGCAAGCATTATGTTCTCAGTTGCACGTGTGTTGTGTGTATTCCTTCCTGTTTTGCGTAGTGTGCGTGTGCTGTTTCATCTGGGTGTCTTTATGGGATACGAATTGTGTACTGAGTTGTATATGCTTTGTATGTATATCCTGTGCTTTGCATCATGCGTTCTGTGAGGACCTGGGTGCTGTCTGATTCAAGTGTGCTTTGAGTGACGTGTGTAGTGCGTGAAATGTGTGTCTCACAAATTCGGTGTTCTTTTTCTTGCGGCGTGCACATTTTCTGCATGCCGTTTTGCATGTGTTGTGTGTGGTGCGTGTTATGCGTGTGCTTGTGTTTGACAGCTGGTGTGCGTGGTCGGCTGTTGGAGTGATGAGTGTAATTTGTGATGTCTGTACTGTGCGTGGTCATGCTTGGTCAGTGTGCCTCACTGTGTGTGTTGCGTTTACTCTGAGAACCATGGTTCATGTGCATTGTGTGCAGTGATGAGCTCGGTGTGGGGGGGGGCGGTGGTTGTTGTTCAGTGTGATGTGCTGTTTGCGTGTTGAGGGTTTGTATGTAAACTCTGGTTTTGGGTGTTGTGGGTGATTTGCGTTTGTGCTGAATGTTTTGTGTTGGCGCCTTCTGTGTGTGTTGTTTGTGGCTGTGTGTGCTGTATTGTTTGCGTTGTACGTGGTGTGTGTTGTTCGTGCTAACTGTTGCGTTGTGTGTGCTGAGTCGTTTCGTTTCCTCGCTTTATGTCTTGCTGTGTGGGTTGTGCGTTACGTTGGTTACTGTGTATTCTGAGAGTTTGACCTATGTTGTGCTTTTAGGATTTGATTCTTGTGTAGTGTGCTCTTTGTGTTGTTGCTATAAGGTAGGGAATGATTTGTTGTGTTTGTGTTGTGAGTCTGTGTGTATTCTCTTTCGCTATGCTGTGTGTGCTGTGTGTTTTGGGTTGTGTTCTCTGTGATCTGTGAGTCTTGTTTATTCTCGGTGTGTTGCGTGTTGTCCGTGCTGTGTGTGTTGTGCATGTACTGGGTGCGGTATGGGTTCTCTACTGCTTGTTGAGTACACTGTCCTGTGTACATTTCTATGTGTGGCGTGCAACGTGTGATGTGTGTGGTTGTGAATTGTGTGTCCCGTGCTTTGAGTGGTTCTTTGTGGGCTGTATATCTCGTCATTGCTGATGAGATATCCATTGGTGTTTGTGTAGGTTCCGTGTTTGTTGTGTGCCCTCCAGTGTCCCTTTGTGTGTGCAATGTGTCTGGTCTTTCTTTTGTGTGTTGTGTTATGTACTGTGTTCTGGGTTGTTGAGTGCTGTCTATATGCTTTCTGTGTGTTACGCACAGGGTAGATGTGGGGCGGTCTGTGTATTTTGAGCATGCCGTGTGATGTAAAGCTTTGCGTTGTGTCTGAGGTGTACTGTGAGCGTGTATTTTGTGTGTTTTGTTTCGGGCTTTCCGCGTGAGGGTCTGTGTGTGCTCCATATTGCACGCTTGTGGCTGTGTGTGTGGTGTGTAGTGTGCTATAGGTGTGTTGTGTGTGTTTTGGTTGTTTGTGTGTGGGTTCGTATGTGCTCTGTCTTTTGGTGCGTGTGATTGTGATTTGTGTGCGTGTTTGTGTTAGAGAGGTTGTGTGTGTGCTTCGCAGTTTGAGTTATGCACGTGACGTGAGATGTGTTGACTGTGTGCGGTCTTGCTTGTTTAGTATGTCCCATGGTGTATGTCCCAGTAAGTAGCCTGTGCGATGTTTTTCGTGAGTGTTGTGAGCAGTCATGGGCCTTGAGGTGTGTGGTGTGTGTCTTGTGACTCTTGTTTGGCGTGTTTCTGTGTTGTGTGTGCGTTCTGCTCTGTACTCCTGTTTGAGGATGTATGCGCGGTGTGTGTGTGCATGGTTGAGTGTGTAGTGGGAAATGTGTGCTACTTGTCTCTGTTGGTTATGTGTGTGTTGCCTGTGGATCTGTGAGTGTTGTGTGTGTTTTTCATGTGTGATTGTGATCTGTGTGTGGTTGTGTTTGAGTGGTTGAGTGTATGTGGTTGTTATGTTTGTGATGTGAGCTGTGTTGTCCGCGTGTGGTTGTGCTTGTTTGGTGAGTCTCATTCTGTGTGCTGCAGGTACTCTCACAAATGTGATTTGTGTGTTAGTGAGGAATATTTGCTCTGTTGTGACGGGTGTGTGCCCTGTGACTGTTATGTCGTTCCTTTCTGAGTTTTCCGTGTGTTTGCATAGCGTAGTGGGGCCAGTGTGTGTGTGTGTGTGTCTGTGGCGTGTCCGAGTGTGTTTGTGTGTGGGGTGTGTAGCACGTGAAATGTGTCCTGTGTGCGCTAATTGTTGGTTGTGAGCTTTGCGTGTGGTTTTGTATTTGTTGTGTGTGTTACGCATGTGTGAATGTGACACGTGCTTGGCTGTTTTTGAGAGGTTTTGTGTGTAATTGGTATGTGTGTGAGGTGAGGTGTGTTATCTGTACGTGGTTTTGCCTTTTGTAGCGGGCGTCATTGTGTGTGTGGTGTGTACATGGTTAACTAGTTTTGAGAATTGCGTGCCGTTAAGCCTTGTGATATTCGTGGTGTGTGTTGTTTCATATATTGTGCTTTCTGCGTGTTGACTTTGTGGGTGTTCCCCATGTCTTTGTGTTTGTGGGTGTTTATTTGTGTTCGTTGTGGTTATTCCTTGAGAGTGCGTTTTGCGTGGCTCCGTGTGTGGTATGTAGTGGTTGCGTCGGTCTGTGTGTTGTGTTGTTAATGCAGGGTGTTGTGGGAGACATGAGTTGTGATGTTTAATTTGTGCGTGATGTTTGTGTGTGTGGTGTGATGTATTCTGTGATTTGTGTATTATTTTGTACTGTGTTAATGCATCGATGTGTTTCTTTGAATGTGTGGTTTGTGTGTGCGATATTTGCGTTTGACGTCTTTTTGTGATGTGTTTCGTGTTTGCTGGCTTTTCTGTTAGGTGTGAGGTGCGTTGTTTTTTGTGTACACGGTAGGGCGCGTTTTCTGGTGTTTGCGATTGTGTGCGTGTTCTGTGTTGTGTCACATCACCCGTGCTGTGTTATTGTGTTTCTTGTGGTGATGTCTGTGACCTGTTGGTTTAATGTGCGTGGCGGTGTTTATGTGATTGTGTGTGCGTTTCCTGTGTGTTGTGTTCTTTCTGTGTTGTGACTGTTGTGTAGACTGTCGTGTATGGGAGGTGTGCAGTTTTGTTGCTTCGCAATGTAAGTTCTGTGTGAATTTCCCCGTGGAGTTCTGTGTGACTGGTGTGGTTGTGGCTGGTTGTGTGCTTGGAGTGTGTCTTTGTGTGTTGTATGTTTGGCGTCCTTTGGGTGGCATGTTGTGTTCGTGGTTGGGAATGATAGGTGGCCTGCGAATGGTTTTCTGTTTCATGTTTAGTGTGTGGCGCGATCACACGTGTGTTGCGTGTTGCATGATGTGCAAGCATTATGTTCTCAGTTGCACGTGTGTTGTGTGTATTCCTTCCTGTTTTGCGTAGTGTGCGTGTGCTGTTTCATCTGGGTGTCTTTATGGGATACGAATTGTGTACTGAGTTGTATATGCTTTGTATGTATATCCTGTGCTTTGCATCATGCGTTCTGTGAGGACCTGGGTGCTGTCTGATTCAAGTGTGCTTTGAGTGACGTGTGTAGTGCGTGAAATGTGTGTCTCACAAATTCGGTGTTCTTTTTCTTGCGGCGTGCACATTTTCTGCATGCCGTTTTGCATGTGTTGTGTGTGGTGCGTGTTATGCGTGTGCTTGTGTTTGACAGCTGGTGTGCGTGGTCGGCTGTTGGAGTGATGAGTGTAATTTGTGATGTCTGTACTGTGCGTGGTCATGCTTGGTCAGTGTGCCTCACTGTGTGTGTTGCGTTTACTCTGAGAACCATGGTTCATGTGCATTGTGTGCAGTGATGAGCTCGGTGTGGGGGGGGGCGGTGGTTGTTGTTCAGTGTGATGTGCTGTTTGCGTGTTGAGGGTTTGTATGTAAACTCTGGTTTTGGGTGTTGTGGGTGATTTGCGTTTGTGCTGAATGTTTTGTGTTGGCGCCTTCTGTGTGTGTTGTTTGTGGCTGTGTGTGCTGTATTGTTTGCGTTGTACGTGGTGTGTGTTGTTCGTGCTAACTGTTGCGTTGTGTGTGCTGAGTCGTTTCGTTTCCTCGCTTTATGTCTTGCTGTGTGGGTTGTGCGTTACGTTGGTTACTGTGTATTCTGAGAGTTTGACCTATGTTGTGCTTTTAGGATTTGATTCTTGTGTAGTGTGCTCTTTGTGTTGTTGCTATAAGGTAGGGAATGATTTGTTGTGTTTGTGTTGTGAGTCTGTGTGTATTCTCTTTCGCTATGCTGTGTGTGCTGTGTGTTTTGGGTTGTGTTCTCTGTGATCTGTGAGTCTTGTTTATTCTCGGTGTGTTGCGTGTTGTCCGTGCTGTGTGTGTTGTGCATGTACTGGGTGCGGTATGGGTTCTCTACTGCTTGTTGAGTACACTGTCCTGTGTACATTTCTATGTGTGGCGTGCAACGTGTGATGTGTGTGGTTGTGAATTGTGTGTCCCGTGCTTTGAGTGGTTCTTTGTGGGCTGTATATCTCGTCATTGCTGATGAGATATCCATTGGTGTTTGTGTAGGTTCCGTGTTTGTTGTGTGCCCTCCAGTGTCCCTTTGTGTGTGCAATGTGTCTGGTCTTTCTTTTGTGTGTTGTGTTATGTACTGTGTTCTGGGTTGTTGAGTGCTGTCTATATGCTTTCTGTGTGTTACGCACAGGGTAGATGTGGGGCGGTCTGTGTATTTTGAGCATGCCGTGTGATGTAAAGCTTTGCGTTGTGTCTGAGGTGTACTGTGAGCGTGTATTTTGTGTGTTTTGTTTCGGGCTTTCCGCGTGAGGGTCTGTGTGTGCTCCATATTGCACGCTTGTGGCTGTGTGTGTGGTGTGTAGTGTGCTATAGGTGTGTTGTGTGTGTTTTGGTTGTTTGTGTGTGGGTTCGTATGTGCTCTGTCTTTTGGTGCGTGTGATTGTGATTTGTGTGCGTGTTTGTGTTAGAGAGGTTGTGTGTGTGCTTCGCAGTTTGAGTTATGCACGTGACGTGAGATGTGTTGACTGTGTGCGGTCTTGCTTGTTTAGTATGTCCCATGGTGTATGTCCCAGTAAGTAGCCTGTGCGATGTTTTTCGTGAGTGTTGTGAGCAGTCATGGGCCTTGAGGTGTGTGGTGTGTGTCTTGTGACTCTTGTTTGGCGTGTTTCTGTGTTGTGTGTGCGTTCTGCTCTGTACTCCTGTTTGAGGATGTATGCGCGGTGTGTGTGTGCATGGTTGAGTGTGTAGTGGGAAATGTGTGCTACTTGTCTCTGTTGGTTATGTGTGTGTTGCCTGTGGATCTGTGAGTGTTGTGTGTGTTTTTCATGTGTGATTGTGATCTGTGTGTGGTTGTGTTTGAGTGGTTGAGTGTATGTGGTTGTTATGTTTGTGATGTGAGCTGTGTTGTCCGCGTGTGGTTGTGCTTGTTTGGTGAGTCTCATTCTGTGTGCTGCAGGTACTCTCACAAATGTGATTTGTGTGTTAGTGAGGAATATTTGCTCTGTTGTGACGGGTGTGTGCCCTGTGACTGTTATGTCGTTCCTTTCTGAGTTTTCCGTGTGTTTGCATAGCGTAGTGGGGCCAGTGTGTGTGTGTGTGTGTCTGTGGCGTGTCCGAGTGTGTTTGTGTGTGGGGTGTGTAGCACGTGAAATGTGTCCTGTGTGCGCTAATTGTTGGTTGTGAGCTTTGCGTGTGGTTTTGTATTTGTTGTGTGTGTTACGCATGTGTGAATGTGACACGTGCTTGGCTGTTTTTGAGAGGTTTTGTGTGTAATTGGTATGTGTGTGAGGTGAGGTGTGTTATCTGTACGTGGTTTTGCCTTTTGTAGCGGGCGTCATTGTGTGTGTGGTGTGTACATGGTTAACTAGTTTTGAGAATTGCGTGCCGTTAAGCCTTGTGATATTCGTGGTGTGTGTTGTTTCATATATTGTGCTTTCTGCGTGTTGACTTTGTGGGTGTTCCCCATGTCTTTGTGTTTGTGGGTGTTTATTTGTGTTCGTTGTGGTTATTCCTTGAGAGTGCGTTTTGCGTGGCTCCGTGTGTGGTATGTAGTGGTTGCGTCGGTCTGTGTGTTGTGTTGTTAATGCAGGGTGTTGTGGGAGACATGAGTTGTGATGTTTAATTTGTGCGTGATGTTTGTGTGTGTGGTGTGATGTATTCTGTGATTTGTGTATTATTTTGTACTGTGTTAATGCATCGATGTGTTTCTTTGAATGTGTGGTTTGTGTGTGCGATATTTGCGTTTGACGTCTTTTTGTGATGTGTTTCGTGTTTGCTGGCTTTTCTGTTAGGTGTGAGGTGCGTTGTTTTTTGTGTACACGGTAGGGCGCGTTTTCTGGTGTTTGCGATTGTGTGCGTGTTCTGTGTTGTGTCACATCACCCGTGCTGTGTTATTGTGTTTCTTGTGGTGATGTCTGTGACCTGTTGGTTTAATGTGCGTGGCGGTGTTTATGTGATTGTGTGTGCGTTTCCTGTGTGTTGTGTTCTTTCTGTGTTGTGACTGTTGTGTAGACTGTCGTGTATGGGAGGTGTGCAGTTTTGTTGCTTCGCAATGTAAGTTCTGTGTGAATTTCCCCGTGGAGTTCTGTGTGACTGGTGTGGTTGTGGCTGGTTGTGTGCTTGGAGTGTGTCTTTGTGTGTTGTATGTTTGGCGTCCTTTGGGTGGCATGTTGTGTTCGTGGTTGGGAATGATAGGTGGCCTGCGAATGGTTTTCTGTTTCATGTTTAGTGTGTGGCGCGATCACACGTGTGTTGCGTGTTGCATGATGTGCAAGCATTATGTTCTCAGTTGCACGTGTGTTGTGTGTATTCCTTCCTGTTTTGCGTAGTGTGCGTGTGCTGTTTCATCTGGGTGTCTTTATGGGATACGAATTGTGTACTGAGTTGTATATGCTTTGTATGTATATCCTGTGCTTTGCATCATGCGTTCTGTGAGGACCTGGGTGCTGTCTGATTCAAGTGTGCTTTGAGTGACGTGTGTAGTGCGTGAAATGTGTGTCTCACAAATTCGGTGTTCTTTTTCTTGCGGCGTGCACATTTTCTGCATGCCGTTTTGCATGTGTTGTGTGTGGTGCGTGTTATGCGTGTGCTTGTGTTTGACAGCTGGTGTGCGTGGTCGGCTGTTGGAGTGATGAGTGTAATTTGTGATGTCTGTACTGTGCGTGGTCATGCTTGGTCAGTGTGCCTCACTGTGTGTGTTGCGTTTACTCTGAGAACCATGGTTCATGTGCATTGTGTGCAGTGATGAGCTCGGTGTGGGGGGGGGCGGTGGTTGTTGTTCAGTGTGATGTGCTGTTTGCGTGTTGAGGGTTTGTATGTAAACTCTGGTTTTGGGTGTTGTGGGTGATTTGCGTTTGTGCTGAATGTTTTGTGTTGGCGCCTTCTGTGTGTGTTGTTTGTGGCTGTGTGTGCTGTATTGTTTGCGTTGTACGTGGTGTGTGTTGTTCGTGCTAACTGTTGCGTTGTGTGTGCTGAGTCGTTTCGTTTCCTCGCTTTATGTCTTGCTGTGTGGGTTGTGCGTTACGTTGGTTACTGTGTATTCTGAGAGTTTGACCTATGTTGTGCTTTTAGGATTTGATTCTTGTGTAGTGTGCTCTTTGTGTTGTTGCTATAAGGTAGGGAATGATTTGTTGTGTTTGTGTTGTGAGTCTGTGTGTATTCTCTTTCGCTATGCTGTGTGTGCTGTGTGTTTTGGGTTGTGTTCTCTGTGATCTGTGAGTCTTGTTTATTCTCGGTGTGTTGCGTGTTGTCCGTGCTGTGTGTGTTGTGCATGTACTGGGTGCGGTATGGGTTCTCTACTGCTTGTTGAGTACACTGTCCTGTGTACATTTCTATGTGTGGCGTGCAACGTGTGATGTGTGTGGTTGTGAATTGTGTGTCCCGTGCTTTGAGTGGTTCTTTGTGGGCTGTATATCTCGTCATTGCTGATGAGATATCCATTGGTGTTTGTGTAGGTTCCGTGTTTGTTGTGTGCCCTCCAGTGTCCCTTTGTGTGTGCAATGTGTCTGGTCTTTCTTTTGTGTGTTGTGTTATGTACTGTGTTCTGGGTTGTTGAGTGCTGTCTATATGCTTTCTGTGTGTTACGCACAGGGTAGATGTGGGGCGGTCTGTGTATTTTGAGCATGCCGTGTGATGTAAAGCTTTGCGTTGTGTCTGAGGTGTACTGTGAGCGTGTATTTTGTGTGTTTTGTTTCGGGCTTTCCGCGTGAGGGTCTGTGTGTGCTCCATATTGCACGCTTGTGGCTGTGTGTGTGGTGTGTAGTGTGCTATAGGTGTGTTGTGTGTGTTTTGGTTGTTTGTGTGTGGGTTCGTATGTGCTCTGTCTTTTGGTGCGTGTGATTGTGATTTGTGTGCGTGTTTGTGTTAGAGAGGTTGTGTGTGTGCTTCGCAGTTTGAGTTATGCACGTGACGTGAGATGTGTTGACTGTGTGCGGTCTTGCTTGTTTAGTATGTCCCATGGTGTATGTCCCAGTAAGTAGCCTGTGCGATGTTTTTCGTGAGTGTTGTGAGCAGTCATGGGCCTTGAGGTGTGTGGTGTGTGTCTTGTGACTCTTGTTTGGCGTGTTTCTGTGTTGTGTGTGCGTTCTGCTCTGTACTCCTGTTTGAGGATGTATGCGCGGTGTGTGTGTGCATGGTTGAGTGTGTAGTGGGAAATGTGTGCTACTTGTCTCTGTTGGTTATGTGTGTGTTGCCTGTGGATCTGTGAGTGTTGTGTGTGTTTTTCATGTGTGATTGTGATCTGTGTGTGGTTGTGTTTGAGTGGTTGAGTGTATGTGGTTGTTATGTTTGTGATGTGAGCTGTGTTGTCCGCGTGTGGTTGTGCTTGTTTGGTGAGTCTCATTCTGTGTGCTGCAGGTACTCTCACAAATGTGATTTGTGTGTTAGTGAGGAATATTTGCTCTGTTGTGACGGGTGTGTGCCCTGTGACTGTTATGTCGTTCCTTTCTGAGTTTTCCGTGTGTTTGCATAGCGTAGTGGGGCCAGTGTGTGTGTGTGTGTGTCTGTGGCGTGTCCGAGTGTGTTTGTGTGTGGGGTGTGTAGCACGTGAAATGTGTCCTGTGTGCGCTAATTGTTGGTTGTGAGCTTTGCGTGTGGTTTTGTATTTGTTGTGTGTGTTACGCATGTGTGAATGTGACACGTGCTTGGCTGTTTTTGAGAGGTTTTGTGTGTAATTGGTATGTGTGTGAGGTGAGGTGTGTTATCTGTACGTGGTTTTGCCTTTTGTAGCGGGCGTCATTGTGTGTGTGGTGTGTACATGGTTAACTAGTTTTGAGAATTGCGTGCCGTTAAGCCTTGTGATATTCGTGGTGTGTGTTGTTTCATATATTGTGCTTTCTGCGTGTTGACTTTGTGGGTGTTCCCCATGTCTTTGTGTTTGTGGGTGTTTATTTGTGTTCGTTGTGGTTATTCCTTGAGAGTGCGTTTTGCGTGGCTCCGTGTGTGGTATGTAGTGGTTGCGTCGGTCTGTGTGTTGTGTTGTTAATGCAGGGTGTTGTGGGAGACATGAGTTGTGATGTTTAATTTGTGCGTGATGTTTGTGTGTGTGGTGTGATGTATTCTGTGATTTGTGTATTATTTTGTACTGTGTTAATGCATCGATGTGTTTCTTTGAATGTGTGGTTTGTGTGTGCGATATTTGCGTTTGACGTCTTTTTGTGATGTGTTTCGTGTTTGCTGGCTTTTCTGTTAGGTGTGAGGTGCGTTGTTTTTTGTGTACACGGTAGGGCGCGTTTTCTGGTGTTTGCGATTGTGTGCGTGTTCTGTGTTGTGTCACATCACCCGTGCTGTGTTATTGTGTTTCTTGTGGTGATGTCTGTGACCTGTTGGTTTAATGTGCGTGGCGGTGTTTATGTGATTGTGTGTGCGTTTCCTGTGTGTTGTGTTCTTTCTGTGTTGTGACTGTTGTGTAGACTGTCGTGTATGGGAGGTGTGCAGTTTTGTTGCTTCGCAATGTAAGTTCTGTGTGAATTTCCCCGTGGAGTTCTGTGTGACTGGTGTGGTTGTGGCTGGTTGTGTGCTTGGAGTGTGTCTTTGTGTGTTGTATGTTTGGCGTCCTTTGGGTGGCATGTTGTGTTCGTGGTTGGGAATGATAGGTGGCCTGCGAATGGTTTTCTGTTTCATGTTTAGTGTGTGGCGCGATCACACGTGTGTTGCGTGTTGCATGATGTGCAAGCATTATGTTCTCAGTTGCACGTGTGTTGTGTGTATTCCTTCCTGTTTTGCGTAGTGTGCGTGTGCTGTTTCATCTGGGTGTCTTTATGGGATACGAATTGTGTACTGAGTTGTATATGCTTTGTATGTATATCCTGTGCTTTGCATCATGCGTTCTGTGAGGACCTGGGTGCTGTCTGATTCAAGTGTGCTTTGAGTGACGTGTGTAGTGCGTGAAATGTGTGTCTCACAAATTCGGTGTTCTTTTTCTTGCGGCGTGCACATTTTCTGCATGCCGTTTTGCATGTGTTGTGTGTGGTGCGTGTTATGCGTGTGCTTGTGTTTGACAGCTGGTGTGCGTGGTCGGCTGTTGGAGTGATGAGTGTAATTTGTGATGTCTGTACTGTGCGTGGTCATGCTTGGTCAGTGTGCCTCACTGTGTGTGTTGCGTTTACTCTGAGAACCATGGTTCATGTGCATTGTGTGCAGTGATGAGCTCGGTGTGGGGGGGGGCGGTGGTTGTTGTTCAGTGTGATGTGCTGTTTGCGTGTTGAGGGTTTGTATGTAAACTCTGGTTTTGGGTGTTGTGGGTGATTTGCGTTTGTGCTGAATGTTTTGTGTTGGCGCCTTCTGTGTGTGTTGTTTGTGGCTGTGTGTGCTGTATTGTTTGCGTTGTACGTGGTGTGTGTTGTTCGTGCTAACTGTTGCGTTGTGTGTGCTGAGTCGTTTCGTTTCCTCGCTTTATGTCTTGCTGTGTGGGTTGTGCGTTACGTTGGTTACTGTGTATTCTGAGAGTTTGACCTATGTTGTGCTTTTAGGATTTGATTCTTGTGTAGTGTGCTCTTTGTGTTGTTGCTATAAGGTAGGGAATGATTTGTTGTGTTTGTGTTGTGAGTCTGTGTGTATTCTCTTTCGCTATGCTGTGTGTGCTGTGTGTTTTGGGTTGTGTTCTCTGTGATCTGTGAGTCTTGTTTATTCTCGGTGTGTTGCGTGTTGTCCGTGCTGTGTGTGTTGTGCATGTACTGGGTGCGGTATGGGTTCTCTACTGCTTGTTGAGTACACTGTCCTGTGTACATTTCTATGTGTGGCGTGCAACGTGTGATGTGTGTGGTTGTGAATTGTGTGTCCCGTGCTTTGAGTGGTTCTTTGTGGGCTGTATATCTCGTCATTGCTGATGAGATATCCATTGGTGTTTGTGTAGGTTCCGTGTTTGTTGTGTGCCCTCCAGTGTCCCTTTGTGTGTGCAATGTGTCTGGTCTTTCTTTTGTGTGTTGTGTTATGTACTGTGTTCTGGGTTGTTGAGTGCTGTCTATATGCTTTCTGTGTGTTACGCACAGGGTAGCTGTGGGGCGGTCTGTGTATTTTGAGCATGCCGTGTGATGTAAAGCTTTGCGTTGTGTCTGAGGTGTACTGTGAGCGTGTATTTTGTGTGTTTTGTTTCGGGCTTTCCGCGTGAGGGTCTGTGTGTGCTCCATATTGCACGCTTGTGGCTGTGTGTGTGGTGTGTAGTGTGCTATAGGTGTGTTGTGTGTGTTTTGGTTGTTTGTGTGTGGGTTCGTATGTGCTCTGTCTTTTGGTGCGTGTGATTGTGATTTGTGTGCGTGTTTGTGTTAGAGAGGTTGTGTGTGTGCTTCGCAGTTTGAGTTATGCACGTGACGTGAGATGTGTTGACTGTGTGCGGTCTTGCTTGTTTAGTATGTCCCATGGTGTATGTCCCAGTAAGTAGCCTGTGCGATGTTTTTCGTGAGTGTTGTGAGCAGTCATGGGCCTTGAGGTGTGTGGTGTGTGTCTTGTGACTCTTGTTTGGCGTGTTTCTGTGTTGTGTGTGCGTTCTGCTCTGTACTCCTGTTTGAGGATGTATGCGCGGTGTGTGTGTGCATGGTTGAGTGTGTAGTGGGAAATGTGTGCTACTTGTCTCTGTTGGTTATGTGTGTGTTGCCTGTGGATCTGTGAGTGTTGTGTGTGTTTTTCATGTGTGATTGTGATCTGTGTGTGGTTGTGTTTGAGTGGTTGAGTGTATGTGGTTGTTATGTTTGTGATGTGAGCTGTGTTGTCCGCGTGTGGTTGTGCTTGTTTGGTGAGTCTCATTCTGTGTGCTGCAGGTACTCTCACAAATGTGATTTGTGTGTTAGTGAGGAATATTTGCTCTGTTGTGACGGGTGTGTGCCCTGTGACTGTTATGTCGTTCCTTTCTGAGTTTTCCGTGTGTTTGCATAGCGTAGTGGGGCCAGTGTGTGTGTGTGTGTGTCTGTGGCGTGTCCGAGTGTGTTTGTGTGTGGGGTGTGTAGCACGTGAAATGTGTCCTGTGTGCGCTAATTGTTGGTTGTGAGCTTTGCGTGTGGTTTTGTATTTGTTGTGTGTGTTACGCATGTGTGAATGTGACACGTGCTTGGCTGTTTTTGAGAGGTTTTGTGTGTAATTGGTATGTGTGTGAGGTGAGGTGTGTTATCTGTACGTGGTTTTGCCTTTTGTAGCGGGCGTCATTGTGTGTGTGGTGTGTACATGGTTAACTAGTTTTGAGAATTGCGTGCCGTTAAGCCTTGTGATATTCGTGGTGTGTGTTGTTTCATATATTGTGCTTTCTGCGTGTTGACTTTGTGGGTGTTCCCCATGTCTTTGTGTTTGTGGGTGTTTATTTGTGTTCGTTGTGGTTATTCCTTGAGAGTGCGTTTTGCGTGGCTCCGTGTGTGGTATGTAGTGGTTGCGTCGGTCTGTGTGTTGTGTTGTTAATGCAGGGTGTTGTGGGAGACATGAGTTGTGATGTTTAATTTGTGCGTGATGTTTGTGTGTGTGGTGTGATGTATTCTGTGATTTGTGTATTATTTTGTACTGTGTTAATGCATCGATGTGTTTCTTTGAATGTGTGGTTTGTGTGTGCGATATTTGCGTTTGACGTCTTTTTGTGATGTGTTTCGTGTTTGCTGGCTTTTCTGTTAGGTGTGAGGTGCGTTGTTTTTTGTGTACACGGTAGGGCGCGTTTTCTGGTGTTTGCGATTGTGTGCGTGTTCTGTGTTGTGTCACATCACCCGTGCTGTGTTATTGTGTTTCTTGTGGTGATGTCTGTGACCTGTTGGTTTAATGTGCGTGGCGGTGTTTATGTGATTGTGTGTGCGTTTCCTGTGTGTTGTGTTCTTTCTGTGTTGTGACTGTTGTGTAGACTGTCGTGTATGGGAGGTGTGCAGTTTTGTTGCTTCGCAATGTAAGTTCTGTGTGAATTTCCCCGTGGAGTTCTGTGTGACTGGTGTGGTTGTGGCTGGTTGTGTGCTTGGAGTGTGTCTTTGTGTGTTGTATGTTTGGCGTCCTTTGGGTGGCATGTTGTGTTCGTGGTTGGGAATGATAGGTGGCCTGCGAATGGTTTTCTGTTTCATGTTTAGTGTGTGGCGCGATCACACGTGTGTTGCGTGTTGCATGATGTGCAAGCATTATGTTCTCAGTTGCACGTGTGTTGTGTGTATTCCTTCCTGTTTTGCGTAGTGTGCGTGTGCTGTTTCATCTGGGTGTCTTTATGGGATACGAATTGTGTACTGAGTTGTATATGCTTTGTATGTATATCCTGTGCTTTGCATCATGCGTTCTGTGAGGACCTGGGTGCTGTCTGATTCAAGTGTGCTTTGAGTGACGTGTGTAGTGCGTGAAATGTGTGTCTCACAAATTCGGTGTTCTTTTTCTTGCGGCGTGCACATTTTCTGCATGCCGTTTTGCATGTGTTGTGTGTGGTGCGTGTTATGCGTGTGCTTGTGTTTGACAGCTGGTGTGCGTGGTCGGCTGTTGGAGTGATGAGTGTAATTTGTGATGTCTGTACTGTGCGTGGTCATGCTTGGTCAGTGTGCCTCACTGTGTGTGTTGCGTTTACTCTGAGAACCATGGTTCATGTGCATTGTGTGCAGTGATGAGCTCGGTGTGGGGGGGGGCGGTGGTTGTTGTTCAGTGTGATGTGCTGTTTGCGTGTTGAGGGTTTGTATGTAAACTCTGGTTTTGGGTGTTGTGGGTGATTTGCGTTTGTGCTGAATGTTTTGTGTTGGCGCCTTCTGTGTGTGTTGTTTGTGGCTGTGTGTGCTGTATTGTTTGCGTTGTACGTGGTGTGTGTTGTTCGTGCTAACTGTTGCGTTGTGTGTGCTGAGTCGTTTCGTTTCCTCGCTTTATGTCTTGCTGTGTGGGTTGTGCGTTACGTTGGTTACTGTGTATTCTGAGAGTTTGACCTATGTTGTGCTTTTAGGATTTGATTCTTGTGTAGTGTGCTCTTTGTGTTGTTGCTATAAGGTAGGGAATGATTTGTTGTGTTTGTGTTGTGAGTCTGTGTGTATTCTCTTTCGCTATGCTGTGTGTGCTGTGTGTTTTGGGTTGTGTTCTCTGTGATCTGTGAGTCTTGTTTATTCTCGGTGTGTTGCGTGTTGTCCGTGCTGTGTGTGTTGTGCATGTACTGGGTGCGGTATGGGTTCTCTACTGCTTGTTGAGTACACTGTCCTGTGTACATTTCTATGTGTGGCGTGCAACGTGTGATGTGTGTGGTTGTGAATTGTGTGTCCCGTGCTTTGAGTGGTTCTTTGTGGGCTGTATATCTCGTCATTGCTGATGAGATATCCATTGGTGTTTGTGTAGGTTCCGTGTTTGTTGTGTGCCCTCCAGTGTCCCTTTGTGTGTGCAATGTGTCTGGTCTTTCTTTTGTGTGTTGTGTTATGTACTGTGTTCTGGGTTGTTGAGTGCTGTCTATATGCTTTCTGTGTGTTACGCACAGGGTAGATGTGGGGCGGTCTGTGTATTTTGAGCATGCCGTGTGATGTAAAGCTTTGCGTTGTGTCTGAGGTGTACTGTGAGCGTGTATTTTGTGTGTTTTGTTTCGGGCTTTCCGCGTGAGGGTCTGTGTGTGCTCCATATTGCACGCTTGTGGCTGTGTGTGTGGTGTGTAGTGTGCTATAGGTGTGTTGTGTGTGTTTTGGTTGTTTGTGTGTGGGTTCGTATGTGCTCTGTCTTTTGGTGCGTGTGATTGTGATTTGTGTGCGTGTTTGTGTTAGAGAGGTTGTGTGTGTGCTTCGCAGTTTGAGTTATGCACGTGACGTGAGATGTGTTGACTGTGTGCGGTCTTGCTTGTTTAGTATGTCCCATGGTGTATGTCCCAGTAAGTAGCCTGTGCGATGTTTTTCGTGAGTGTTGTGAGCAGTCATGGGCCTTGAGGTGTGTGGTGTGTGTCTTGTGACTCTTGTTTGGCGTGTTTCTGTGTTGTGTGTGCGTTCTGCTCTGTACTCCTGTTTGAGGATGTATGCGCGGTGTGTGTGTGCATGGTTGAGTGTGTAGTGGGAAATGTGTGCTACTTGTCTCTGTTGGTTATGTGTGTGTTGCCTGTGGATCTGTGAGTGTTGTGTGTGTTTTTCATGTGTGATTGTGATCTGTGTGTGGTTGTGTTTGAGTGGTTGAGTGTATGTGGTTGTTATGTTTGTGATGTGAGCTGTGTTGTCCGCGTGTGGTTGTGCTTGTTTGGTGAGTCTCATTCTGTGTGCTGCAGGTACTCTCACAAATGTGATTTGTGTGTTAGTGAGGAATATTTGCTCTGTTGTGACGGGTGTGTGCCCTGTGACTGTTATGTCGTTCCTTTCTGAGTTTTCCGTGTGTTTGCATAGCGTAGTGGGGCCAGTGTGTGTGTGTGTGTGTCTGTGGCGTGTCCGAGTGTGTTTGTGTGTGGGGTGTGTAGCACGTGAAATGTGTCCTGTGTGCGCTAATTGTTGGTTGTGAGCTTTGCGTGTGGTTTTGTATTTGTTGTGTGTGTTACGCATGTGTGAATGTGACACGTGCTTGGCTGTTTTTGAGAGGTTTTGTGTGTAATTGGTATGTGTGTGAGGTGAGGTGTGTTATCTGTACGTGGTTTTGCCTTTTGTAGCGGGCGTCATTGTGTGTGTGGTGTGTACATGGTTAACTAGTTTTGAGAATTGCGTGCCGTTAAGCCTTGTGATATTCGTGGTGTGTGTTGTTTCATATATTGTGCTTTCTGCGTGTTGACTTTGTGGGTGTTCCCCATGTCTTTGTGTTTGTGGGTGTTTATTTGTGTTCGTTGTGGTTATTCCTTGAGAGTGCGTTTTGCGTGGCTCCGTGTGTGGTATGTAGTGGTTGCGTCGGTCTGTGTGTTGTGTTGTTAATGCAGGGTGTTGTGGGAGACATGAGTTGTGATGTTTAATTTGTGCGTGATGTTTGTGTGTGTGGTGTGATGTATTCTGTGATTTGTGTATTATTTTGTACTGTGTTAATGCATCGATGTGTTTCTTTGAATGTGTGGTTTGTGTGTGCGATATTTGCGTTTGACGTCTTTTTGTGATGTGTTTCGTGTTTGCTGGCTTTTCTGTTAGGTGTGAGGTGCGTTGTTTTTTGTGTACACGGTAGGGCGCGTTTTCTGGTGTTTGCGATTGTGTGCGTGTTCTGTGTTGTGTCACATCACCCGTGCTGTGTTATTGTGTTTCTTGTGGTGATGTCTGTGACCTGTTGGTTTAATGTGCGTGGCGGTGTTTATGTGATTGTGTGTGCGTTTCCTGTGTGTTGTGTTCTTTCTGTGTTGTGACTGTTGTGTAGACTGTCGTGTATGGGAGGTGTGCAGTTTTGTTGCTTCGCAATGTAAGTTCTGTGTGAATTTCCCCGTGGAGTTCTGTGTGACTGGTGTGGTTGTGGCTGGTTGTGTGCTTGGAGTGTGTCTTTGTGTGTTGTATGTTTGGCGTCCTTTGGGTGGCATGTTGTGTTCGTGGTTGGGAATGATAGGTGGCCTGCGAATGGTTTTCTGTTTCATGTTTAGTGTGTGGCGCGATCACACGTGTGTTGCGTGTTGCATGATGTGCAAGCATTATGTTCTCAGTTGCACGTGTGTTGTGTGTATTCCTTCCTGTTTTGCGTAGTGTGCGTGTGCTGTTTCATCTGGGTGTCTTTATGGGATACGAATTGTGTACTGAGTTGTATATGCTTTGTATGTATATCCTGTGCTTTGCATCATGCGTTCTGTGAGGACCTGGGTGCTGTCTGATTCAAGTGTGCTTTGAGTGACGTGTGTAGTGCGTGAAATGTGTGTCTCACAAATTCGGTGTTCTTTTTCTTGCGGCGTGCACATTTTCTGCATGCCGTTTTGCATGTGTTGTGTGTGGTGCGTGTTATGCGTGTGCTTGTGTTTGACAGCTGGTGTGCGTGGTCGGCTGTTGGAGTGATGAGTGTAATTTGTGATGTCTGTACTGTGCGTGGTCATGCTTGGTCAGTGTGCCTCACTGTGTGTGTTGCGTTTACTCTGAGAACCATGGTTCATGTGCATTGTGTGCAGTGATGAGCTCGGTGTGGGGGGGGGCGGTGGTTGTTGTTCAGTGTGATGTGCTGTTTGCGTGTTGAGGGTTTGTATGTAAACTCTGGTTTTGGGTGTTGTGGGTGATTTGCGTTTGTGCTGAATGTTTTGTGTTGGCGCCTTCTGTGTGTGTTGTTTGTGGCTGTGTGTGCTGTATTGTTTGCGTTGTACGTGGTGTGTGTTGTTCGTGCTAACTGTTGCGTTGTGTGTGCTGAGTCGTTTCGTTTCCTCGCTTTATGTCTTGCTGTGTGGGTTGTGCGTTACGTTGGTTACTGTGTATTCTGAGAGTTTGACCTATGTTGTGCTTTTAGGATTTGATTCTTGTGTAGTGTGCTCTTTGTGTTGTTGCTATAAGGTAGGGAATGATTTGTTGTGTTTGTGTTGTGAGTCTGTGTGTATTCTCTTTCGCTATGCTGTGTGTGCTGTGTGTTTTGGGTTGTGTTCTCTGTGATCTGTGAGTCTTGTTTATTCTCGGTGTGTTGCGTGTTGTCCGTGCTGTGTGTGTTGTGCATGTACTGGGTGCGGTATGGGTTCTCTACTGCTTGTTGAGTACACTGTCCTGTGTACATTTCTATGTGTGGCGTGCAACGTGTGATGTGTGTGGTTGTGAATTGTGTGTCCCGTGCTTTGAGTGGTTCTTTGTGGGCTGTATATCTCGTCATTGCTGATGAGATATCCATTGGTGTTTGTGTAGGTTCCGTGTTTGTTGTGTGCCCTCCAGTGTCCCTTTGTGTGTGCAATGTGTCTGGTCTTTCTTTTGTGTGTTGTGTTATGTACTGTGTTCTGGGTTGTTGAGTGCTGTCTATATGCTTTCTGTGTGTTACGCACAGGGTAGATGTGGGGCGGTCTGTGTATTTTGAGCATGCCGTGTGATGTAAAGCTTTGCGTTGTGTCTGAGGTGTACTGTGAGCGTGTATTTTGTGTGTTTTGTTTCGGGCTTTCCGCGTGAGGGTCTGTGTGTGCTCCATATTGCACGCTTGTGGCTGTGTGTGTGGTGTGTAGTGTGCTATAGGTGTGTTGTGTGTGTTTTGGTTGTTTGTGTGTGGGTTCGTATGTGCTCTGTCTTTTGGTGCGTGTGATTGTGATTTGTGTGCGTGTTTGTGTTAGAGAGGTTGTGTGTGTGCTTCGCAGTTTGAGTTATGCACGTGACGTGAGATGTGTTGACTGTGTGCGGTCTTGCTTGTTTAGTATGTCCCATGGTGTATGTCCCAGTAAGTAGCCTGTGCGATGTTTTTCGTGAGTGTTGTGAGCAGTCATGGGCCTTGAGGTGTGTGGTGTGTGTCTTGTGACTCTTGTTTGGCGTGTTTCTGTGTTGTGTGTGCGTTCTGCTCTGTACTCCTGTTTGAGGATGTATGCGCGGTGTGTGTGTGCATGGTTGAGTGTGTAGTGGGAAATGTGTGCTACTTGTCTCTGTTGGTTATGTGTGTGTTGCCTGTGGATCTGTGAGTGTTGTGTGTGTTTTTCATGTGTGATTGTGATCTGTGTGTGGTTGTGTTTGAGTGGTTGAGTGTATGTGGTTGTTATGTTTGTGATGTGAGCTGTGTTGTCCGCGTGTGGTTGTGCTTGTTTGGTGAGTCTCATTCTGTGTGCTGCAGGTACTCTCACAAATGTGATTTGTGTGTTAGTGAGGAATATTTGCTCTGTTGTGACGGGTGTGTGCCCTGTGACTGTTATGTCGTTCCTTTCTGAGTTTTCCGTGTGTTTGCATAGCGTAGTGGGGCCAGTGTGTGTGTGTGTGTGTCTGTGGCGTGTCCGAGT
>NW_026644783.1:0-107898 GCF_030020395.1 Manis pentadactyla
CAAGAATGGACTAACATTTACCAAAGGGAAAGAGACCGGTGTGGATAGCTGGGACTGGACGGATAAGGGGAGAGGGAAAGAAAGCGTGCATTGCGATTAGCACGTATAATGTGGGGGGGGGGGGGTCCCAGAGAGGCCTGTACATCACAGAGAAGACAAGTAGTGATCTTACAGCATCTTACTATGCTGATGGACAGTGACTGTGAAGGGGTATGTGGGGAGATCTTGGTGAAGGGGGGAGCCTAGTAAACATAATGTCCTCCATGTAATTGTAGATTAATGATACCAAAATATTTAAAAAATTATAAATTGAATTAAGGAATGCAGAAAAGTGGAGACGTTTCATAAAAGAAGAGATACAAATGGCCAAAGAGTCCATGGAAAAATATTCAGCAACAGTAGTCATCAAAGAAGAGCAAATTAAAATAACAGTGTGACATCCCAAATATGCTAGAATGATTAAAAAAAACAAAACCTGACACTGCCAGACCTCAACTGTTGATCAATCTGGTGGGCATGTAAAATGGTACACCATTTTGGGAAAAAGATCTGGCAGTTTGGATAAACTTAAAAACATACTGCCCTCATGGCCCTGCAATTCCACTTGCAGGCTTTTACTCAAATGAAAATGGGTGCTTATGCTTACAAAAAGACCTATACACAAACCTTCTCAGAGACTATATTCACAGTAGGCCAAAGTAAAAACAGGCTTCTTAAAACATCTGTGGTTTATTCATAGAAAGAAGTACTACTCATCAATAGAAAGGACTGAATCACCAATACAAGGTGATTGAATCTCACAGACATGTTGTGTAAAAAACCTTATGCAAAAACAAACCGACAATTGCAGGCGCGCCGGTCGGGCGGTGGGCAGGGGCGTTGGGCATGGGCGGGGCCGAAGGCGCCGCGGGGCGGAGCCAGGAGGTGGCGAGGGGTGGGGCGCGCCGGGCGCGGGGAGCTGTCAGCGGCCGCTCTCACAGGGCCGCCTCGCTGGCTGCACCCTTCCGCCAGGAGGAGGCCTTCAGGGAACTTGGGCGGCGGCGGCGGTTCGCTGCTTCCTGGGGAGGGAGGAGCGTTCGTGTGAGCGAGGCCAGGCAGGAGGCCTACACTCGAGCGCCTCCCGAGCCCGTGCCCGCGCCCACACCCGCACCCGCTGGTCCCCAGCCCGGAGGTTCCTCGAGGTCGCCTCGGAGGCGGGCCCCGGCGGCGGCGGGCCCTGGCGGAAGCGGCTCAGCAGACAAGCGGCCTCAGGGTACCGGGCGCCGCGGGGGCCGCCGCGCAGGTGCCTTGGCAAAATGACCCCGGGGTCACCGCGGCGCGGTGCCTGATGGGGGAGGCCGGGGAGCCCCTGCGGACCAACCGAGAGAGCTCAGCAGCTTGCAGGGACAGGCGGGACGCCCGCTGGGAGCTCACCCTGCTGCAACCCTCGCCTCCCTTTTTTATTTTTCCTGGCTTTCATCGTTATCTAGTCAGGAATCCGCGGGTTTCTTTTCACTATCATTGATCAACAATTATATGAGCAATATTAGAGTTAGTAGACTCCCCAGATCATCAAGTTCCCTCCCTACCACATACCCTATTAGAGTCACTATCCGTCAGCATAGTACGATTCTATAGAATCACTACTTGACTTCTCTGTATTACACTGACCTTCCACGTGGAACCCCTCCCACATTATGGGAGCTAATCTTAATGCCCCCTTTCCACCCTTCTGCTTCCCTTCCCAACCAGCCTTCCTAGACGCTTACCTTTGGAAAATTGGTGATGGGGGGAGTCTAGTAAACATAATGTTACCCATGTAATTGGAGATTAATGACAAGTAAATAAATAAATAAATGATAGAATGCAGCAGCCCAGTTTTCAAAAGACATGTGCGCCCCTATGTCTATCACAGCACTATTCACAATAGCCAAGCTAACTGTCCATCAGAAGATGAGCAGTGGAATATTATTAGGCCCTATGCAGAACAGAAATCCCATCACTTGCAACAACATGGATGGAGCTAGAGGGTATTATGCACAGTGAAATAAACCCAGTGGAGAAAGACAAGTATGAAGTGATTTCACCAACATTTGGAAAAGGAAATCCAAGAGAAACTGCATGAACAAAAGGGCACTAGATTCACAGAACCCAAGAAGACACTGACAGTTACCAAAGGGCAAGGGACTGTGGTGGATAGTTGAGAATGGAGGGATAATGGGAGAGGGAAAGAAAGCGTGCATTACGATTAGCACGTATAATGTGGGAGCGGGGTCACAGGGAGGGCTGTACAACACAGAGAAGACAAGTAGTGATTCTACAGTATCTTTTTATGCTCATGGACAGTGACTGCAATGGGGTATCTTCCGGGAATCTTCGTGATCGGGGGAGTCAAGTAAATATAATGTTACTCATGCAATTGTATAATAATGACAGATAGATAGGTAGTTAGCTAGATGGAAAGACAGATAAATGAATGAATGCATAAATAAATAAATCCATATAAAGGAAGACAGAAAGAAAGTTAGATAGAATGTTAGAGAGACTGAAAAATAGATGGATAGATAGATAGATAGATGGATAAATAGATAGATATGTAGATAGAAAGACAGATGAATGAATACATGACTAAATAAATACATACATGAGAGGGAAGGAAGGAAGGAAGGAGGGAGGGAGGGAGGGAGGGAGGAAGAAAGGAAGGGAAGGAAGGAAGGAAGGAGTAAAGCACCAGCCCAGTTTTAAAAATCTACAATGATATGAGCTACATGATGGTTACTACACTCCCCAGATCAAGTCCACACAACATACTCCATTACAGTCAGTGTCCATCAGCTTAGCAAGATGCTACAGAGTCACGACTTAAACTCTCTGTACTATACTGACTTTCCCGTGGGACCTCCCCACACATAATGTGAGCTGGTCGTAATGCCCCCTGTACACCCTTCTCCCTCCCTTCCCAACCAGCCTTCCTAGTCCCTTACTTCCATAAATTAGTGATGGGGAGGGTCAAGTAAACATAATGTTACTCATGTAGATGTAGACTAATGATAAGAAAACAATAAGTAAGGAAGAGTACATACATGGATACATACATAAAAAATAAAGAATAGAATACAGCAGACCAGTTTAGAAGAGACATGTGCACCCCTATGTTTATCACAGCACTATACACAATAGCCAAGGTAAGTGTCCATCAGTAGATGAACAGTGGAATATTATTCAGCCAGATGAAGAAAACCAATCCTACCATTTACAACAACATGGATGGAGCTAGAGGGTATTATGCTCAGTGAAATAAGCCACGCAGAAAACAAAAAGTGTCAAATGATTTCACTCACCTATGGAGTATAAAAAAAGAAAGAGAGTGAAAGAACAAGACAGTAGTAGCCTCACCGAACCCAGGAAGGGACTCACGGTTACGAACGGGAATGTGACTGAGGAAGGATGGGTTGGAAAGGAGAGAAGAGAGGGAAAATGGGCATTACGAGTAGCACACATAATGTGGGCAGGCGGCAGGTATGGTCAAGGCAGTATAACACCGCAAAGATCAGTAGCACTTCTACAGCATATTCCTGGGCTGATGGACATTGACTCTTAAGGGCTATGTGTGGGGGGGAATTGGTAATGGGGGTAGTCTAACAACCATAATGTTGCTCATGGAACTGTTTAGTACTGACACCAAAATAAAAGGAAACACACAGTACCTTGGGTCTGGATTCCAAGTTTACCTGATGCTGTCAAGTGGTCAGTGTCCACCTCACCAGAATCACAGCTGCTCCTCTAAGCATACACATTCTGTCTCTAGGAAAGAGGCACCACTGTGACATCATGGAATTTCCAGGCAACAGTGCTGCTCTTGCAAACTCCACCCCCATGGCGGGCACTGCCCAGCCGTGGGGAGCTGCATCACAAGATGAACAGGGAATATTATTCACCATATAAATAATGATTTCACTCGTGATTGGAGTATCAGAACAAAGAAAATACTGAAGGAGAAAACATGAGCAGTCTCACAGAAACCAGGAATGGACTACAAGTTACCAAAGGGAAAGAGACCGGGGTGGATAGTTGGGACAGGAGGGATAAAGGGAGAGGGAAAGAAAGTGTGCTTTACAATTAGCATGTATAATGTGGGAGGGGGGGTCACAGGGAGGGCTGTACAACACAGAGAAGACAAGTAGTGATTCTACAGTGTCTTACTATGCTCATGGACAGTGACTGCTAAGGGGTATGTGGGGGAATCTTCATGATGGGGCGAGTCTAATAAACATAATGTTACTCATGGAATTGTGTATTAATGACAGAAAGATAGACAGGAAGATAGATTAATAGATATAGATAGACAAGAAATGAATTAATGCATGAATAAATAAATATATATGTACATAAACACATACATAAAAAGAAAGAAAGCAGAAGCCCAGCTGAAAAAAGACACACAAACCCCTGTGTTTACCACAGCACTATTAACAACAGCCAATCTACAATAACAGGAGCTACATTAAGGTTACTACATGCCCCAGATAAAGTGCACCAAACATACCACATGACAGTCACTGTCCGTCAGCATAGTAAGATGCTATAGAATTACTATTTGAACTCTCTGTACTAGACAGACTTCCGCACGGGAGGTACCCACACACTATGTGAGCTAATCATAATGCCCCCTGTTCTCCCTTCTCCCTCCCTTCACAACCAGTCTTTCTAGTCCCTTAAGCTTTGGTAAATTGGTGATGGATGGAGTCTACTAAACATAATGATACTCATGTAGTTGTTGACTAATGACAAATGAGTAAATAATAAATAAGCAACTACATAAATGAATACATACATAAAAAAATAAATAATAAAATGCAGCAGTCCAGTTTAAAACAGACATGTGGACCCCTATGTTTAACACACCACTATTTATAATAACCAAGCTAAGTGTCCAACAGAAGATGAAAAGTGCAATTTTATTCAGCCAAAACAAAACAAGAAATCCTACCATTTACAACAACATGGATGGAGCTAGAGGGTAATATGTACAGTGAAATAACCAGGCGCAGAAAGACAGGTATCAAATGATATCACTAACCTCTCAGAAGGAGAAGCAAGAGAAACTGAGTGAACAAAACAGCACCAGATTCATAGAAGCCAAGAATGGACTAACATTTACCAAAGGGAAAGAGACCGGTGTGGATAGCTGGGACTGGACGGATAAGGGGAGAGGGAAAGAAAGCGTGCATTGCGATTAGCACGTATAATGTGGGGGGGGGGGGGGTCCCAGAGAGGCCTGTACATCACAGAGAAGACAAGTAGTGATCTTACAGCATCTTACTATGCTGATGGACAGTGACTGTGAAGGGGTATGTGGGGAGATCTTGGTGAAGGGGGGAGCCTAGTAAACATAATGTCCTCCATGTAATTGTAGATTAATGATACCAAAATATTTAAAAAATTATAAATTGAATTAAGGAATGCAGAAAAGTGGAGACGTTTCATAAAAGAAGAGATACAAATGGCCAAAGAGTCCATGGAAAAATATTCAGCAACAGTAGTCATCAAAGAAGAGCAAATTAAAATAACAGTGTGACATCCCAAATATGCTAGAATGATTAAAAAAAACAAAACCTGACACTGCCAGACCTCAACTGTTGATCAATCTGGTGGGCATGTAAAATGGTACACCATTTTGGGAAAAAGATCTGGCAGTTTGGATAAACTTAAAAACATACTGCCCTCATGGCCCTGCAATTCCACTTGCAGGCTTTTACTCAAATGAAAATGGGTGCTTATGCTTACAAAAAGACCTATACACAAACCTTCTCAGAGACTATATTCACAGTAGGCCAAAGTAAAAACAGGCTTCTTAAAACATCTGTGGTTTATTCATAGAAGAAGTACTACTCATCAATAGAAAGGACTGAATCACCAATACAAGGTGATTGAATCTCACAGACATGTTGTGTAAAAAACCTTATGCAAAAACAAACCGACAATTGCAGGCGCGCCGGTCGGGCGGTGGGCAGGGGCGTTGGGCATGGGCGGGGCCGAAGGCGCCGCGGGGCGGAGCCAGGAGGTGGCGAGGGGTGGGCGCGCCGGGCGCGGGGAGCTGTCAGCGGCCGCTCTCACAGGGCCGCCTCGCTGGCTGCACCCTTCCGCCAGGAGGAGGCCTTCAGGGAACTTGGGCGGCGGCGGCGGTTCGCTGCTTCCTGGGGAGGGAGGAGCGTTCGTGTGAGCGAGGCCAGGCAGGAGGCCTACACTCGAGCGCCTCCCGAGCCCGTGCCCGCGCCCACACCCGCACCCGCTGGTCCCCAGCCCGGAGGTTCCTCGAGGTCGCCTCGGAGGCGGGCCCCGGCGGCGGCGGGCCCTGGCGGAAGCGGCTCAGCAGACAAGCGGCCTCAGGGTACCGGGCGCCGCGGGGGCCGCCGCGCAGGTGCCTTGGCAAAATGACCCCGGGGTCACCGCGGCGCGGTGCCTGATGGGGGAGGCCGGGGAGCCCCTGCGGACCAACCGAGAGAGCTCAGCAGCTTGCAGGGACAGGCGGGACGCCCGCTGGGAGCTCACCCTGCTGCAAACCCTCGCCTCCCTTTTTTATTTTTCCTGGCTTTCATCGTTATCTAGTCAGGAATCCGCGGGTTTCTTTTCACTATCATTGATCAACAATTATATGAGCAATATTAGAGTTAGTAGACTCCCCAGATCATCAAGTTCCCTCCCTACCACATACCCTATTAGAGTCACTATCCGTCAGCATAGTACGATTCTATAGAATCACTACTTGACTTCTCTGTATTACACTGACTTCCACGTGGAACCCCTCCCACATTATGGGAGCTAATCTTAATGCCCCCTTTCCACCCTTCTGCTTCCCTTCCCAACCAGCCTTCCTAGACGCTTACCTTTGGAAAATTGGTGATGGGGGGAGTCTAGTAAACATAATGTTACCCATGTAATTGGAGATTAATGACAAGTAAATAAATAAATAAATGATAGAATGCAGCAGCCCAGTTTTCAAAAGACATGTGCGCCCCTATGTCTATCACAGCACTATTCACAATAGCCAAGCTAACTGTCCATCAGAAGATGAGCAGTGGAATATTATTAGGCCCTATGCAGAACAGAAATCCCATCACTTGCAACAACATGGATGGAGCTAGAGGGTATTATGCACAGTGAAATAAACCCAGTGGAGAAAGACAAGTATGAAGTGATTTCACCAACATTTGGAAAAGGAAATCCAAGAGAAACTGCATGAACAAAAGGGCACTAGATTCACAGAACCCAAGAAGACACTGACAGTTACCAAAGGGCAAGGGACTGTGGTGGATAGTTGAGAATGGAGGGATAATGGGAGAGGGAAAGAAAGCGTGCATTACGATTAGCACGTATAATGTGGGAGCGGGGTCACAGGGAGGGCTGTACAACACAGAGAAGACAAGTAGTGATTCTACAGTATCTTTTTATGCTCATGGACAGTGACTGCAATGGGGTATCTTCCGGGAATCTTCGTGATCGGGGGAGTCAAGTAAATATAATGTTACTCATGCAATTGTATAATAATGACAGATAGATAGGTAGTTAGCTAGATGGAAAGACAGATAAATGAATGAATGCATAAATAAATAAATCCATATAAAGGAAGACAGAAAGAAAGTTAGATAGAATGTTAGAGAGACTGAAAAATAGATGGATAGATAGATAGATAGATGGATAAATAGATAGATATGTAGATAGAAAGACAGATGAATGAATACATGACTAAATAAATACATACATGAGAGGGAAGGAAGGAAGGAAGGAGGGAGGGAGGGAGGGAGGGAGGAAGAAAGGAAGGAAGGAAGGAAGGAAGGAGTAAAGCACCAGCCCAGTTTTAAAAATCTACAATGATATGAGCTACATGATGGTTACTACACTCCCCAGATCAAGTCCACACAACATACTCCATTACAGTCAGTGTCCATCAGCTTAGCAAGATGCTACAGAGTCACGACTTAAACTCTCTGTACTATACTGACTTTCCCGTGGGACCTCCCCACACATAATGTGAGCTGGTCGTAATGCCCCCTGTACACCCTTCTCCCTCCCTTCCCAACCAGCCTTCCTAGTCCCTTACTTCCATAAATTAGTGATGGGGAGGGTCAAGTAAACATAATGTTACTCATGTAGATGTAGACTAATGATAAGAAAACAATAAGTAAGGAAGAGTACATACATGGATACATACATAAAAAATAAAGAATAGAATACAGCAGACCAGTTTAGAAGAGACATGTGCACCCCTATGTTTATCACAGCACTATACACAATAGCCAAGGTAAGTGTCCATCAGTAGATGAACAGTGGAATATTATTCAGCCAGATGAAGAAAACCAATCCTACCATTTACAACAACATGGATGGAGCTAGAGGGTATTATGCTCAGTGAAATAAGCCACGCAGAAAACAAAAAGTGTCAAATGATTTCACTCACCTATGGAGTATAAAAAAAAGAAAGAGAGTGAAAGAACAAGACAGTAGTAGCCTCACCGAACCCAGGAAGGGACTCACGGTTACGAACGGGAATGTGACTGAGGAGGATGGGTTGGAAAGGAGAGAAGAGAGGGAAAATGGGGCATTACGAGTAGCACACATAATGTGGGCAGGCGGCAGGTATGGTCAAGGCAGTATAACACCGCAAAGATCAGTAGCACTTCTACAGCATATTCCTGGGCTGATGGACATTGACTCTTAAGGGCTATGTGTGGGGGGGAATTGGTAATGGGGGTAGTCTAACAACCATAATGTTGCTCATGGAACTGTTTAGTACTGACACCAAAATAAAAGGAAACACACAGTACCTTGGGTCTGGATTCCAAGTTTACCTGATGCTGTCAAGTTGGTCAGTGTCCACCTCACCAGAATCACAGCTGCTCCTCTAAGCATACACATTCTGTCTCTAGGAAAGAGGCACCACTGTGACATCATGGAATTTCCAGGCAACAGTGCTGCTCTTGCAAACTCCACCCCCATGGCGGGCACTGCCCAGCCGTGGGGAGCTGCATCACAAGATGAACAGGGAATATTATTCACCATATAAATAATGATTTCACTCGTGATTGGAGTATCAGAACAAAGAAAATACTGAAGGAGAAAACATGAGCAGTCTCACAGAAACCAGGAATGGACTACAAGTTACCAAAGGGAAAGAGACCGGGGTGGATAGTTGGGACAGGAGGGATAAAGGGAGAGGGAAAGAAAGTGTGCTTTACAATTAGCATGTATAATGTGGGAGGGGGGGTCACAGGGAGGGCTGTACAACACAGAGAAGACAAGTAGTGATTCTACAGTGTCTTACTATGCTCATGGACAGTGACTGCTAAGGGGTATGTGGGGGAATCTTCATGATGGGGCGAGTCTAATAAACATAATGTTACTCATGGAATTGTGTATTAATGACAGAAAGATAGACAGGAAGATAGATTAATAGATATAGATAGACAAGAAATGAATTAATGCATGAATAAATAAATATATATGTACATAAACACATACATAAAAAGAAAGAAAGCAGAAGCCCAGCTGAAAAAAGACACACAAACCCCTGTGTTTACCACAGCACTATTAACAACAGCCAATCTACAATAACAGGAGCTACATTAAGGTTACTACATGCCCCAGATAAAGTGCACCAAACATACCACATGACAGTCACTGTCCGTCAGCATAGTAAGATGCTATAGAATTACTATTTGAACTCTCTGTACTAGACAGACTTCCGCACGGGAGGTACCCACACACTATGTGAGCTAATCATAATGCCCCCTGTTCTCCCTTCTCCCTCCCTTCACAACCAGTCTTTCTAGTCCCTTAAGCTTTGGTAAATTGGTGATGGATGGAGTCTACTAAACATAATGATACTCATGTAGTTGTTGACTAATGACAAATGAGTAAATAATAAATAAGCAACTACATAAATGAATACATACATAAAAAAATAAATAATAAAATGCAGCAGTCCAGTTTAAAACAGACATGTGGACCCCTATGTTTAACACACCACTATTTATAATAACCAAGCTAAGTGTCCAACAGAAGATGAAAAGTGCAATTTTATTCAGCCAAAACAAAACAAGAAATCCTACCATTTACAACAACATGGATGGAGCTAGAGGGTAATATGTACAGTGAAATAACCAGGCGCAGAAAGACAGGTATCAAATGATATCACTAACCTCTCAGAAGGAGAAGCAAGAGAAACTGAGTGAACAAAACAGCACCAGATTCATAGAAGCCAAGAATGGACTAACATTTACCAAAGGGAAAGAGACCGGTGTGGATAGCTGGGACTGGACGGATAAGGGGAGAGGGAAAGAAAGCGTGCATTGCGATTAGCACGTATAATGTGGGGGGGGGGGGTCCCAGAGAGGCCTGTACATCACAGAGAAGACAAGTAGTGATCTTACAGCATCTTACTATGCTGATGGACAGTGACTGTGAAGGGGTATGTGGGGAGATCTTGGTGAAGGGGGGAGCCTAGTAAACATAATGTCCTCCATGTAATTGTAGATTAATGATACCAAAATATTTAAAAAATTATAAATTGAATTAAGGAATGCAGAAAAGTGGAGACGTTTCATAAAAGAAGAGATACAAATGGCCAAAGAGTCCATGGAAAAATATTCAGCAACAGTAGTCATCAAAGAAGAGCAAATTAAAATAACAGTGTGACATCCCAAATATGCTAGAATGATTAAAAAAAACAAAACCTGACACTGCCAGACCTCAACTGTTGATCAATCTGGTGGGCATGTAAAATGGTACACCATTTTGGGAAAAAGATCTGGCAGTTTGGATAAACTTAAAAACATACTGCCCTCATGGCCCTGCAATTCCACTTGCAGGCTTTTACTCAAATGAAAATGGGTGCTTATGCTTACAAAAAGACCTATACACAAACCTTCTCAGAGACTATATTCACAGTAGGCCAAAGTAAAAACAGGCTTCTTAAAACATCTGTGGTTTATTCATAGAAAGAAGTACTACTCATCAATAGAAAGGACTGAATCACCAATACAAGGTGATTGAATCTCACAGACATGTTGTGTAAAAAACCTTATGCAAAAACAAACCGACAATTGCAGGCGCGCCGGTCGGGCGGTGGGCAGGGGCGTTGGGCATGGGCGGGGCCGAAGGCGCCGCGGGGCGGAGCCAGGAGGTGGCGAGGGGTGGGCGCGCCGGGCGCGGGGAGCTGTCAGCGGCCGCTCTCACAGGGCCGCCTCGCTGGCTGCACCCTTCCGCCAGGAGGAGGCCTTCAGGGAACTTGGGCGGCGGCGGCGGTTCGCTGCTTCCTGGGGAGGGAGGAGCGTTCGTGTGAGCGAGGCCAGGCAGGAGGCCTACACTCGAGCGCCTCCCGAGCCCGTGCCCGCGCCCACACCCGCACCCGCTGGTCCCCAGCCCGGAGGTTCCTCGAGGTCGCCTCGGAGGCGGGCCCCGGCGGCGGCGGGCCCTGGCGGAAGCGGCTCAGCAGACAAGCGGCCTCAGGGTACCGGGCGCCGCGGGGGCCGCCGCGCAGGTGCCTTGGCAAAATGACCCCGGGGTCACCGCGGCGCGGTGCCTGATGGGGGAGGCCGGGGAGCCCCTGCGGACCAACCGAGAGAGCTCAGCAGCTTGCAGGGACAGGCGGGACGCCCGCTGGGAGCTCACCCTGCTGCAACCCTCGCCTCCCTTTTTTATTTTTCCTGGCTTTCATCGTTATCTAGTCAGGAATCCGCGGGTTTCTTTTCACTATCATTGATCAACAATTATATGAGCAATATTAGAGTTAGTAGACTCCCCAGATCATCAAGTTCCCTCCCTACCACATACCCTATTAGAGTCACTATCCGTCAGCATAGTACGATTCTATAGAATCACTACTTGACTTCTCTGTATTACACTGACTTCCACGTGGAACCCCTCCCACATTATGGGAGCTAATCTTAATGCCCCCTTTCCACCCTTCTGCTTCCCTTCCCAACCAGCCTTCCTAGACGCTTACCTTTGGAAAATTGGTGATGGGGGGAGTCTAGTAAACATAATGTTACCCATGTAATTGGAGATTAATGACAAGTAAATAAATAAATAAATGATAGAATGCAGCAGCCCAGTTTTCAAAAGACATGTGCGCCCCTATGTCTATCACAGCACTATTCACAATAGCCAAGCTAACTGTCCATCAGAAGATGAGCAGTGGAATATTATTAGGCCCTATGCAGAACAGAAATCCCATCACTTGCAACAACATGGATGGAGCTAGAGGGTATTATGCACAGTGAAATAAACCCAGTGGAGAAAGACAAGTATGAAGTGATTTCACCAACATTTGGAAAAGGAAATCCAAGAGAAACTGCATGAACAAAAGGGCACTAGATTCACAGAACCCAAGAAGACACTGACAGTTACCAAAGGGCAAGGGACTGTGGTGGATAGTTGAGAATGGAGGGATAATGGGAGAGGGAAAGAAAGCGTGCATTACGATTAGCACGTATAATGTGGGAGCGGGGTCACAGGGAGGGCTGTACAACACAGAGAAGACAAGTAGTGATTCTACAGTATCTTTTTATGCTCATGGACAGTGACTGCAATGGGGTATCTTCCGGGAATCTTCGTGATCGGGGGAGTCAAGTAAATATAATGTTACTCATGCAATTGTATAATAATGACAGATAGATAGGTAGTTAGCTAGATGGAAAGACAGATAAATGAATGAATGCATAAATAAATAAATCCATATAAAGGAAGACAGAAAGAAAGTTAGATAGAATGTTAGAGAGACTGAAAAATAGATGGATAGATAGATAGATAGATGGATAAATAGATAGATATGTAGATAGAAAGACAGATGAATGAATACATGACTAAATAAATACATACATGAGAGGGAAGGAAGGAAGGAAGGAGGGAGGGAGGGAGGGAGGGAGGAAGAAAGGAAGGAAGGAAGGAAGGAAGGAGTAAAGCACCAGCCCAGTTTTAAAAATCTACAATGATATGAGCTACATGATGGTTACTACACTCCCCAGATCAAGTCCACACAACATACTCCATTACAGTCAGTGTCCATCAGCTTAGCAAGATGCTACAGAGTCACGACTTAAACTCTCTGTACTATACTGACTTTCCCGTGGGACCTCCCCACACATAATGTGAGCTGGTCGTAATGCCCCCTGTACACCCTTCTCCCTCCCTTCCCAACCAGCCTTCCTAGTCCCTTACTTCCATAAATTAGTGATGGGGAGGGTCAAGTAAACATAATGTTACTCATGTAGATGTAGACTAATGATAAGAAAACAATAAGTAAGGAAGAGTACATACATGGATACATACATAAAAAATAAAGAATAGAATACAGCAGACCAGTTTAGAAGAGACATGTGCACCCCTATGTTTATCACAGCACTATACACAATAGCCAAGGTAAGTGTCCATCAGTAGATGAACAGTGGAATATTATTCAGCCAGATGAAGAAAACCAATCCTACCATTTACAACAACATGGATGGAGCTAGAGGGTATTATGCTCAGTGAAATAAGCCACGCAGAAAACAAAAAGTGTCAAATGATTTCACTCACCTATGGAGTATAAAAAAAAGAAAGAGAGTGAAAGAACAAGACAGTAGTAGCCTCACCGAACCCAGGAAGGGACTCACGGTTACGAACGGGAATGTGACTGAGGAGGATGGGTTGGAAAGGAGAGAAGAGAGGGAAAATGGGGCATTACGAGTAGCACACATAATGTGGGCAGGCGGCAGGTATGGTCAAGGCAGTATAACACCGCAAAGATCAGTAGCACTTCTACAGCATATTCCTGGGCTGATGGACATTGACTCTTAAGGGCTATGTGTGGGGGGGAATTGGTAATGGGGGTAGTCTAACAACCATAATGTTGCTCATGGAACTGTTTAGTACTGACACCAAAATAAAAGGAAACACACAGTACCTTGGGTCTGGATTCCAAGTTTACCTGATGCTGTCAAGTTGGTCAGTGTCCACCTCACCAGAATCACAGCTGCTCCTCTAAGCATACACATTCTGTCTCTAGGAAAGAGGCACCACTGTGACATCATGGAATTTCCAGGCAACAGTGCTGCTCTTGCAAACTCCACCCCCATGGCGGGCACTGCCCAGCCGTGGGGAGCTGCATCACAAGATGAACAGGGAATATTATTCACCATATAAATAATGATTTCACTCGTGATTGGAGTATCAGAACAAAGAAAATACTGAAGGAGAAAACATGAGCAGTCTCACAGAAACCAGGAATGGACTACAAGTTACCAAAGGGAAAGAGACCGGGGTGGATAGTTGGGACAGGAGGGATAAAGGGAGAGGGAAAGAAAGTGTGCTTTACAATTAGCATGTATAATGTGGGAGGGGGGGTCACAGGGAGGGCTGTACAACACAGAGAAGACAAGTAGTGATTCTACAGTGTCTTACTATGCTCATGGACAGTGACTGCTAAGGGGTATGTGGGGGAATCTTCATGATGGGGCGAGTCTAATAAACATAATGTTACTCATGGAATTGTGTATTAATGACAGAAAGATAGACAGGAAGATAGATTAATAGATATAGATAGACAAGAAATGAATTAATGCATGAATAAATAAATATATATGTACATAAACACATACATAAAAAGAAAGAAAGCAGAAGCCCAGCTGAAAAAAGACACACAAACCCCTGTGTTTACCACAGCACTATTAACAACAGCCAATCTACAATAACAGGAGCTACATTAAGGTTACTACATGCCCCAGATAAAGTGCACCAAACATACCACATGACAGTCACTGTCCGTCAGCATAGTAAGATGCTATAGAATTACTATTTGAACTCTCTGTACTAGACAGACTTCCGCACGGGAGGTACCCACACACTATGTGAGCTAATCATAATGCCCCCTGTTCTCCCTTCTCCCTCCCTTCACAACCAGTCTTTCTAGTCCCTTAAGCTTTGGTAAATTGGTGATGGATGGAGTCTACTAAACATAATGATACTCATGTAGTTGTTGACTAATGACAAATGAGTAAATAATAAATAAGCAACTACATAAATGAATACATACATAAAAAAATAAATAATAAAATGCAGCAGTCCAGTTTAAAACAGACATGTGGACCCCTATGTTTAACACACCACTATTTATAATAACCAAGCTAAGTGTCCAACAGAAGATGAAAAGTGCAATTTTATTCAGCCAAAACAAAACAAGAAATCCTACCATTTACAACAACATGGATGGAGCTAGAGGGTAATATGTACAGTGAAATAACCAGGCGCAGAAAGACAGGTATCAAATGATATCACTAACCTCTCAGAAGGAGAAGCAAGAGAAACTGAGTGAACAAAACAGCACCAGATTCATAGAAGCCAAGAATGGACTAACATTTACCAAAGGGAAAGAGACCGGTGTGGATAGCTGGGACTGGACGGATAAGGGGAGAGGGAAAGAAAGCGTGCATTGCGATTAGCACGTATAATGTGGGGGGGGGGGGTCCCAGAGAGGCCTGTACATCACAGAGAAGACAAGTAGTGATCTTACAGCATCTTACTATGCTGATGGACAGTGACTGTGAAGGGGTATGTGGGGAGATCTTGGTGAAGGGGGGAGCCTAGTAAACATAATGTCCTCCATGTAATTGTAGATTAATGATACCAAAATATTTAAAAAATTATAAATTGAATTAAGGAATGCAGAAAAGTGGAGACGTTTCATAAAAGAAGAGATACAAATGGCCAAAGAGTCCATGGAAAAATATTCAGCAACAGTAGTCATCAAAGAAGAGCAAATTAAAATAACAGTGTGACATCCCAAATATGCTAGAATGATTAAAAAAAACAAAACCTGACACTGCCAGACCTCAACTGTTGATCAATCTGGTGGGCATGTAAAATGGTACACCATTTTGGGAAAAAGATCTGGCAGTTTGGATAAACTTAAAAACATACTGCCCTCATGGCCCTGCAATTCCACTTGCAGGCTTTTACTCAAATGAAAATGGGTGCTTATGCTTACAAAAAGACCTATACACAAACCTTCTCAGAGACTATATTCACAGTAGGCCAAAGTAAAAACAGGCTTCTTAAAACATCTGTGGTTTATTCATAGAAAGAAGTACTACTCATCAATAGAAAGGACTGAATCACCAATACAAGGTGATTGAATCTCACAGACATGTTGTGTAAAAAACCTTATGCAAAAACAAACCGACAATTGCAGGCGCGCCGGTCGGGCGGTGGGCAGGGGCGTTGGGCATGGGCGGGGCCGAAGGCGCCGCGGGGCGGAGCCAGGAGGTGGCGAGGGGTGGGCGCGCCGGGCGCGGGGAGCTGTCAGCGGCCGCTCTCACAGGGCCGCGTCGCTGGCTGCACCCTTCCGCCAGGAGGAGGCCTTCAGGGAACTTGGGCGGCGGCGGCGGTTCGCTGCTTCCTGGGGAGGGAGGAGCGTTCGTGTGAGCGAGGCCAGGCAGGAGGCCTACACTCGAGCGCCTCCCGAGCCCGTGCCCGCGCCCACACCCGCACCCGCTGGTCCCCAGCCCGGAGGTTCCTCGAGGTCGCCTCGGAGGCGGGCCCCGGCGGCGGCGGGCCCTGGCGGAAGCGGCTCAGCAGACAAGCGGCCTCAGGGTACCGGGCGCCGCCGGGGCCGCCGCGCAGGTGCCTTGGCAAAATGACCCCGGGGTCACCGCGGCGCGGTGCCTGATGGGGGAGGCCGGGGAGCCCCTGCGGACCAACCGAGAGAGCTCAGCAGCTTGCAGGGACAGGCGGGACGCCCGCTGGGAGCTCACCCTGCTGCAACCCTCGCCTCCCTTTTTTATTTTTCCTGGCTTTCATCGTTATCTAGTCAGGAATCCGCGGGTTTCTTTTCACTATCATTGATCAACAATTATATGAGCAATATTAGAGTTAGTAGACTCCCCAGATCATCAAGTTCCCTCCCTACCACATACCCTATTAGAGTCACTATCCGTCAGCATAGTACGATTCTATAGAATCACTACTTGACTTCTCTGTATTACACTGACTTCCACGTGGAACCCCTCCCACATTATGGGAGCTAATCTTAATGCCCCCTTTCCACCCTTCTGCTTCCCTTCCCAACCAGCCTTCCTAGACGCTTACCTTTGGAAAATTGGTGATGGGGGGAGTCTAGTAAACATAATGTTACCCATGTAATTGGAGATTAATGACAAGTAAATAAATAAATAAATGATAGAATGCAGCAGCCCAGTTTTCAAAAGACATGTGCGCCCCTATGTCTATCACAGCACTATTCACAATAGCCAAGCTAACTGTCCATCAGAAGATGAGCAGTGGAATATTATTAGGCCCTATGAAGAACAGAAATCCCATCACTTGCAACAACATGGATGGAGCTAGAGGGTATTATGCACAGTGAAATAAACCCAGTGGAGAAAGACAAGTATGAAGTGATTTCACCAACATTTGGAAAAGGAAATCCAAGAGAAACTGCATGAACAAAAGGGCACTAGATTCACAGAACCCAAGAAGACACTGACAGTTACCAAAGGGCAAGGGACTGTGGTGGATAGTTGAGAATGGAGGGATAATGGGAGAGGGAAAGAAAGCGTGCATTACGATTAGCACGTATAATGTGGGAGCGGGGTCACAGGGAGGGCTGTACAACACAGAGAAGACAAGTAGTGATTCTACAGTATCTTTTTATGCTCATGGACAGTGACTGCAATGGGGTATCTTCCGGGAATCTTCGTGATCGGGGGAGTCAAGTAAATATAATGTTACTCATGCAATTGTATAATAATGACAGATAGATAGGTAGTTAGCTAGATGGAAAGACAGATAAATGAATGAATGCATAAATAAATAAATCCATATAAAGGAAGACAGAAAGAAAGTTAGATAGAATGTTAGAGAGACTGAAAAATAGATGGATAGATAGATAGATAGATGGATAAATAGATAGATATGTAGATAGAAAGACAGATGAATGAATACATGACTAAATAAATACATACATGAGAGGGAAGGAAGGAAGGAAGGAGGGAGGGAGGGAGGGAGGGAGGGAGGAAGAAAGGAAGGAAGGAAGGAAGGAAGGAGTAAAGCACCAGCCCAGTTTTAAAAATCTACAATGATATGAGCTACATGATGGTTACTACACTCCCCAGATCAAGTCCACACAACATACTCCATTACAGTCAGTGTCCATCAGCTTAGCAAGATGCTACAGAGTCACGACTTAAACTCTCTGTACTATACTGACTTTCCCGTGGGACCTCCCCACACATAATGTGAGCTGGTCGTAATGCCCCCTGTACACCCTTCTCCCTCCCTTCCCAACCAGCCTTCCTAGTCCCTTACTTCCATAAATTAGTGATGGGGAGGGTCAAGTAAACATAATGTTACTCATGTAGATGTAGACTAATGATAAGAAAACAATAAGTAAGGAAGAGTACATACATGGATACATACATAAAAAATAAAGAATAGAATACAGCAGACCAGTTTAGAAGAGACATGTGCACCCCTATGTTTATCACAGCACTATACACAATAGCCAAGGTAAGTGTCCATCAGTAGATGAACAGTGGAATATTATTCAGCCAGATGAAGAAAACCAATCCTACCATTTACAACAACATGGATGGAGCTAGAGGGTATTATGCTCAGTGAAATAAGCCACGCAGAAAACAAAAAGTGTCAAATGATTTCACTCACCTATGGAGTATAAAAAAAAGAAAGAGAGTGAAAGAACAAGACAGTAGTAGCCTCACCGAACCCAGGAAGGGACTCACGGTTACGAACGGGAATGTGACTGAGGAGGATGGGTTGGAAAGGAGAGAAGAGAGGGAAAATGGGGCATTACGAGTAGCACACATAATGTGGGCAGGCGGCAGGTATGGTCAAGGCAGTATAACACAGCAAAGATCAGTAGCACTTCTACAGCATATTCCTGGGCTGATGGACATTGACTCTTAAGGGCTATGTGTGGGGGGGAATTGGTAATGGGGGTAGTCTAACAACCATAATGTTGCTCATGGAACTGTTTAGTACTGACACCAAAATAAAAGGAAACACACAGTACCTTGGGTCTGGATTCCAAGTTTACCTGATGCTGTCAAGTTGGTCAGTGTCCACCTCACCAGAATCACAGCTGCTCCTCTAAGCATACACATTCTGTCTCTAGGAAAGAGGCACCACTGTGACATCATGGAATTTCCAGGCAACAGTGCTGCTCTTGCAAACTCCACCCCCATGGCGGGCACTGCCCAGCCGTGGGGAGCTGCATCACAAGATGAACAGGGAATATTATTCACCATATAAATAATGATTTCACTCGTGATTGGAGTATCAGAACAAAGAAAATACTGAAGGAGAAAACATGAGCAGTCTCACAGAAACCAGGAATGGACTACAAGTTACCAAAGGGAAAGAGACCGGGGTGGATAGTTGGGACAGGAGGGATAAAGGGAGAGGGAAAGAAAGTGTGCTTTACGATTAGCATGTATAATGTGGGAGGGGGGGTCACAGGGAGGGCTGTACAACACAGAGAAGACAAGTAGTGATTCTACAGTGTCTTACTATGCTCATGGACAGTGACTGCTAAGGGGTATGTGGGGGAATCTTCATGATGGGGCGAGTCTAATAAACATAATGTTACTCATGGAATTGTGTATTAATGACAGAAAGATAGACAGGAAGATAGATTAATAGATATAGATAGACAAGAAATGAATTAATGCATGAATAAATAAATATATATGTACATAAACACATACATAAAAAGAAAGAAAGCAGAAGCCCAGCTGAAAAAAGACACACAAACCCCTGTGTTTACCACAGCACTATTAACAACAGCCAATCTACAATAACAGGAGCTACATTATGGTTACTACATGCCCCAGATAAAGTCCACCAAACATACCACATGACAGTCACTGTCCGTCAGCATAGTAAGATGCTATAGAATTACTATTTGAACTCTCTGTACTATACAGACTTCCGCACGGGAGGTACCCACACACTATGTGAGCTAATCATAATGCCCCCTGTTCTCCCTTCTCCCTCCCTTCACAACCAGTCTTTCTAGTCCCTTAAGCTTTGGTAAATTGGTGATGGATGGAGTCTACTAAACATAATGATACTCATGTAGTTGTTGACTAATGACAAATGAGTAAATAATAAATAAGCAACTACATAAATGAATACATACATAAAAAAATAAATAATAAAATGCAGCAGTCCAGTTTAAAACAGACATGTGGACCCCTATGTTTAACACACCACTATTTATAATAACCAAGCTAAGTGTCCAACAGAAGATGAAAAGTGCAATTTTATTCAGCCAAAACAAAACAAGAAATCCTACCATTTACAACAACATGGATGGAGCTAGAGGGTAATATGTACAGTGAAATAACCAGGCGCAGAAAGACAGGTATCAAATGATATCACTAACCTCTCAGAAGGAGAAGCAAGAGAAACTGAGTGAACAAAACAGCACCAGATTCATAGAAGCCAAGAATGGACTAACATTTACCAAAGGGAAAGAGACCGGTGTGGATAGCTGGGACTGGACGGATAAGGGGAGAGGGAAAGAAAGCGTGCATTGCGATTAGCACGTATAATGTGGGGGGGGGGGTCCCAGAGAGGCCTGTACATCACAGAGAAGACAAGTAGTGATCTTACAGCATCTTACTATGCTGATGGACAGTGACTGTGAAGGGGTATGTGGGGAGATCTTGGTGAAGGGGGGAGCCTAGTAAACATAATGTCCTCCATGTAATTGTAGATTAATGATACCAAAATATTTAAAAAATTATAAATTGAATTAAGGAATGCAGAAAAGTGGAGACGTTTCATAAAAGAAGAGATACAAATGGCCAAAGAGTCCATGGAAAAATATTCAGCAACAGTAGTCATCAAAGAAGAGCAAATTAAAATAACAGTGTGACATCCCAAATATGCTAGAATGATTAAAAAAAACAAAACCTGACACTGCCAGACCTCAACTGTTGATCAATCTGGTGGGCATGTAAAATGGTACACCATTTTGGGAAAAAGATCTGGCAGTTTGGATAAACTTAAAAACATACTGCCCTCATGGCCCTGCAATTCCACTTGCAGGCTTTTACTCAAATGAAAATGGGTGCTTATGCTTACAAAAAGACCTATACACAAACCTTCTCAGAGACTATATTCACAGTAGGCCAAAGTAAAAACAGGCTTCTTAAAACATCTGTGGTTTATTCATAGAAAGAAGTACTACTCATCAATAGAAAGGACTGAATCACCAATACAAGGTGATTGAATCTCACAGACATGTTGTGTAAAAAACCTTATGCAAAAACAAACCGACAATTGCAGGCGCGCCGGTCGGGCGGTGGGCAGGGGCGTTGGGCATGGGCGGGGCCGAAGGCGCCGCGGGGCGGAGCCAGGAGGTGGCGAGGGGTGGGCGCGCCGGGCGCGGGGAGCTGTCAGCGGCCGCTCTCACAGGGCCGCCTCGCTGGCTGCACCCTTCCGCCAGGAGGAGGCCTTCAGGGAACTTGGGCGGCGGCGGCGGTTCGCTGCTTCCTGGGGAGGGAGGAGCGTTCGTGTGAGCGAGGCCAGGCAGGAGGCCTACACTCGAGCGCCTCCCGAGCCCGTGCCCGCGCCCACACCCGCACCCGCTGGTCCCCAGCCCGGAGGTTCCTCGAGGTCGCCTCGGAGGCGGGCCCCGGCGGCGGCGGGCCCTGGCGGAAGCGGCTCAGCAGACAAGCGGCCTCAGGGTACCGGGCGCCGCGGGGGCCGCCGCGCAGGTGCCTTGGCAAAATGACCCCGGGGTCACCGCGGCGCGGTGCCTGATGGGGGAGGCCGGGGAGCCCCTGCGGACCAACCGAGAGAGCTCAGCAGCTTGCAGGGACAGGCGGGACGCCCGCTGGGAGCTCACCCTGCTGCAACCCTCGCCTCCCTTTTTTATTTTTCCTGGCTTTCATCGTTATCTAGTCAGGAATCCGCGGGTTTCTTTTCACTATCATTGATCAACAATTATATGAGCAATATTAGAGTTAGTAGACTCCCCAGATCATCAAGTTCCCTCCCTACCACATACCCTATTAGAGTCACTATCCGTCAGCATAGTACGATTCTATAGAATCACTACTTGACTTCTCTGTATTACACTGACTTCCACGTGGAACCCCTCCCACATTATGGGAGCTAATCTTAATGCCCCCTTTCCACCCTTCTGCTTCCCTTCCCAACCAGCCTTCCTAGACGCTTACCTTTGGAAAATTGGTGATGGGGGGAGTCTAGTAAACATAATGTTACCCATGTAATTGGAGATTAATGACAAGTAAATAAATAAATAAATGATAGAATGCAGCAGCCCAGTTTTCAAAAGACATGTGCGCCCCTATGTCTATCACAGCACTATTCACAATAGCCAAGCTAACTGTCCATCAGAAGATGAGCAGTGGAATATTATTATGCCCTATGAAGAACAGAAATCCCATCACTTGCAACAACATGGATGGAGCTAGAGGGTATTATGCACAGTGAAATAAACCCAGTGGAGAAAGACAAGTATGAAGTGATTTCACCAACATTTGGAAAAGGAAATCCAAGAGAAACTGCATGAACAAAAGGGCACTAGATTCACAGAACCCAAGAAGACACTGACAGTTACCAAAGGGCAAGGGACTGTGGTGGATAGTTGAGAATGGAGGGATAATGGGAGAGGGAAAGAAAGCGTGCATTACGATTAGCACGTATAATGTGGGAGCGGGGTCACAGGGAGGGCTGTACAACACAGAGAAGACAAGTAGTGATTCTACAGTATCTTTTTATGCTCATGGACAGTGACTGCAATGGGGTATCTTCCGGGAATCTTCGTGATCGGGGGAGTCAAGTAAATATAATGTTACTCATGCAATTGTATAATAATGACAGATAGATAGGTAGTTAGCTAGATGGAAAGACAGATAAATGAATGAATGCATAAATAAATAAATCCATATAAAGGAAGACAGAAAGAAAGTTAGATAGAATGTTAGAGAGACTGAAAAATAGATGGATAGATAGATAGATAGATGGATAAATAGATAGATATGTAGATAGAAAGACAGATGAATGAATACATGACTAAATAAATACATACATGAGAGGGAAGGAAGGAAGGAAGGAGGGAGGGAGGGAGGGAGGGAGGGAGGAAGAAAGGAAGGAAGGAAGGAAGGAAGGAGTAAAGCACCAGCCCAGTTTTAAAAATCTACAATGATATGAGCTACATGATGGTTACTACACTCCCCAGATCAAGTCCACACAACATACTCCATTACAGTCAGTGTCCATCAGCTTAGCAAGATGCTACAGAGTCACGACTTAAACTCTCTGTACTATACTGACTTTCCCGTGGGACCTCCCCACACATAATGTGAGCTGGTCGTAATGCCCCCTGTACACCCTTCTCCCTCCCTTCCCAACCAGCCTTCCTAGTCCCTTACTTCCATAAATTAGTGATGGGGAGGGTCAAGTAAACATAATGTTACTCATGTAGATGTAGACTAATGATAAGAAAACAATAAGTAAGGAAGAGTACATACATGGATACATACATAAAAAATAAAGAATAGAATACAGCAGACCAGTTTAGAAGAGACATGTGCACCCCTATGTTTATCACAGCACTATACACAATAGCCAAGGTAAGTGTCCATCAGTAGATGAACAGTGGAATATTATTCAGCCAGATGAAGAAAACCAATCCTACCATTTACAACAACATGGATGGAGCTAGAGGGTATTATGCTCAGTGAAATAAGCCACGCAGAAAACAAAAAGTGTCAAATGATTTCACTCACCTATGGAGTATAAAAAAAAGAAAGAGAGTGAAAGAACAAGACAGTAGTAGCCTCACCGAACCCAGGAAGGGACTCACGGTTACGAACGGGAATGTGACTGAGGAGGATGGGTTGGAAAGGAGAGAAGAGAGGGAAAATGGGGCATTACGAGTAGCACACATAATGTGGGCAGGCGGCAGGTATGGTCAAGGCAGTATAACACAGCAAAGATCAGTAGCACTTCTACAGCATATTCCTGGGCTGATGGACATTGACTCTTAAGGGCTATGTGTGGGGGGGAATTGGTAATGGGGGTAGTCTAACAACCATAATGTTGCTCATGGAACTGTTTAGTACTGACACCAAAATAAAAGGAAACACACAGTACCTTGGGTCTGGATTCCAAGTTTACCTGATGCTGTCAAGTTGGTCAGTGTCCACCTCACCAGAATCACAGCTGCTCCTCTAAGCATACACATTCTGTCTCTAGGAAAGAGGCACCACTGTGACATCATGGAATTTCCAGGCAACAGTGCTGCTCTTGCAAACTCCACCCCCATGGCGGGCACTGCCCAGCCGTGGGGAGCTGCATCACAAGATGAACAGGGAATATTATTCACCATATAAATAATGATTTCACTCGTGATTGGAGTATCAGAACAAAGAAAATACTGAAGGAGAAAACATGAGCAGTCTCACAGAAACCAGGAATGGACTACAAGTTACCAAAGGGAAAGAGACCGGGGTGGATAGTTGGGACATGAGGGATAAAGGGAGAGGGAAAGAAAGTGTGCTTTACGATTAGCATGTATAATGTGGGAGGGGGGGTCACAGGGAGGGCTGTACAACACAGAGAAGACAAGTAGTGATTCTACAGTGTCTTACTATGCTCATGGACAGTGACTGCTAAGGGGTATGTGGGGGAATCTTCATGATGGGGCGAGTCTAATAAACATAATGTTACTCATGGAATTGTGTATTAATGACAGAAAGATAGACAGGAAGATAGATTAATAGATATAGATAGACAAGAAATGAATTAATGCATGAATAAATAAATATATATGTACATAAACACATACATAAAAAGAAAGAAAGCAGAAGCCCAGCTGAAAAAAGACACACAAACCCCTGTGTTTACCACAGCACTATTAACAACAGCCAATCTACAATAACAGGAGCTACATTAAGGTTACTACATGCCCCAGATAAAGTCCACCAAACATACCACATGACAGTCACTGTCCGTCAGCATAGTAAGATGCTATAGAATTACTATTTGAACTCTCTGTACTAGACAGACTTCCGCACGGGAGGTACCCACACACTATGTGAGCTAATCATAATGCCCCCTGTTCTCCCTTCTCCCTCCCTTCACAACCAGTCTTTCTAGTCCCTTAAGCTTTGGTAAATTGGTGATGGATGGAGTCTACTAAACATAATGATACTCATGTAGTTGTTGACTAATGACAAATGAGTAAATAATAAATAAGCAACTACATAAATGAATACATACATAAAAAAATAAATAATAAAATGCAGCAGTCCAGTTTAAAACAGACATGTGGACCCCTATGTTTAACACACCACTATTTATAATAACCAAGCTAAGTGTCCAACAGAAGATGAAAAGTGCAATTTTATTCAGCCAAAACAAAACAAGAAATCCTACCATTTACAACAACATGGATGGAGCTAGAGGGTAATATGTACAGTGAAATAACCAGGCGCAGAAAGACAGGTATCAAATGATATCACTAACCTCTCAGAAGGAGAAGCAAGAGAAACTGAGTGAACAAAACAGCACCAGATTCATAGAAGCCAAGAATGGACTAACATTTACCAAAGGGAAAGAGACCGGTGTGGATAGCTGGGACTGGACGGATAAGGGGAGAGGGAAAGAAAGCGTGCATTGCGATTAGCACGTATAATGTGGGGGGGGGGTCCCAGAGAGGCCTGTACATCACAGAGAAGACAAGTAGTGATCTTACAGCATCTTACTATGCTGATGGACAGTGACTGTGAAGGAGTATGTGGGGAGATCTTGGTGAAGGGGGGAGCCTAGTAAACATAATGTCCTCCATGTAATTGTAGATTAATGATACCAAAATATTTAAAAAATTATAAATTGAATTAAGGAATGCAGAAAAGTGGAGACGTTTCATAAAAGAAGAGATACAAATGGCCAAAGAGTCCATGGAAAAATATTCAGCAACAGTAGTCATCAAAGAAGAGCAAATTAAAATAACAGTGTGACATCCCAAATATGCTAGAATGATTAAAAAAAACAAAACCTGACACTGCCAGACCTCAACTGTTGATCAATCTGGTGGGCATGTAAAATGGTACACCATTTTGGGAAAAAGATCTGGCAGTTTGGATAAACTTAAAAACATACTGCCCTCATGGCCCTGCAATTCCACTTGCAGGCTTTTACTCAAATGAAAATGGGTGCTTATGCTTACAAAAAGACCTATACACAAACCTTCTCAGAGACTATATTCACAGTAGGCCAAAGTAAAAACAGGCTTCTTAAAACATCTGTGGTTTATTCATAGAAAGAAGTACTACTCATCAATAGAAAGGACTGAATCACCAATACAAGGTGATTGAATCTCACAGACATGTTGTGTAAAAAACCTTATGCAAAAACAAACCGACAATTGCAGGCGCGCCGGTCGGGCGGTGGGCAGGGGCGTTGGGCATGGGCGGGGCCGAAGGCGCCGCGGGGCGGAGCCAGGAGGTGGCGAGGGGTGGGCGCGCCGGGCGCGGGGAGCTGTCAGCGGCCGCTCTCACAGGGCCGCGTCGCTGGCTGCACCCTTCCGCCAGGAGGAGGCCTTCAGGGAACTTGGGCGGCGGCGGCGGTTCGCTGCTTCCTGGGGAGGGAGGAGCGTTCGTGTGAGCGAGGCCAGGCAGGAGGCCTACACTCGAGCGCCTCCCGAGCCCGTGCCCGCGCCCACACCCGCACCCGCTGGTCCCCAGCCCGGAGGTTCCTCGAGGTCGCCTCGGAGGCGGGCCCCGGCGGCGGCGGGCCCTGGCGGAAGCGGCTCAGCAGACAAGCGGCCTCAGGGTACCGGGCGCCGCGGGGGCCGCCGCGCAGGTGCCTTGGCAAAATGACCCCGGGGTCACCGCGGCGCGGTGCCTGATGGGGGAGGCCGGGGAGCCCCTGCGGACCAACCGAGAGAGCTCAGCAGCTTGCAGGGACAGGCGGGACGCCCGCTGGGAGCTCACCCTGCTGCAACCCTCGCCTCCCTTTTTTATTTTTCCTGGCTTTCATCGTTATCTAGTCAGGAATCCGCGGGTTTCTTTTCACTATCATTGATCAACAATTATATGAGCAATATTAGAGTTAGTAGACTCCCCAGATCATCAAGTTCCCTCCCTACCGCATACCCTATTAGAGTCACTATCCGTCAGCATAGTACGATTCTATAGAATCACTACTTGACTTCTCTGTATTACACTGACTTCCACGTGGAACCCCTCCCACATTATGGGAGCTAATCTTAATGCCCCCTTTCCACCCTTCTGCTTCCCTTCCCAACCAGCCTTCCTAGACGCTTACCTTTGGAAAATTGGTGATGGGGGGAGTCTAGTAAACATAATGTTACCCATGTAATTGGAGATTAATGACAAGTAAATAAATAAATAAATGATAGAATGCAGCAGCCCAGTTTTCAAAAGACATGTGCGCCCCTATGTCTATCACAGCACTATTCACAATAGCCAAGCTAACTGTCCATCAGAAGATGAGCAGTGGAATATTATTAGGCCCTATGAAGAACAGAAATCCCATCACTTGCAACAACATGGATGGAGCTAGAGGGTATTATGCACAGTGAAATAAACCCAGTGGAGAAAGACAAGTATGAAGTGATTTCACCAACATTTGGAAAAGGAAATCCAAGAGAAACTGCATGAACAAAAGGGCACTAGATTCACAGAACCCAAGAAGACACTGACAGTTACCAAAGGGCAAGGGACTGTGGTGGATAGTTGAGAATGGAGGGATAATGGGAGAGGGAAAGAAAGCGTGCATTACGATTAGCACGTATAATGTGGGAGCGGGGTCACAGGGAGGGCTGTACAACACAGAGAAGACAAGTAGTGATTCTACAGTATCTTTTTATGCTCATGGACAGTGACTGCAATGGGGTATCTTCCGGGAATCTTCGTGATCGGGGGAGTCAAGTAAATATAATGTTACTCATGCAATTGTATAATAATGACAGATAGATAGGTAGTTAGCTAGATGGAAAGACAGATAAATGAATGAATGCATAAATAAATAAATCCATATAAAGGAAGACAGAAAGAAAGTTAGATAGAATGTTAGAGAGACTGAAAAATAGATGGATAGATAGATAGATAGATGGATAAATAGATAGATATGTAGATAGAAAGACAGATGAATGAATACATGACTAAATAAATACATACATGAGAGGGAAGGAAGGAAGGAAGGAGGGAGGGAGGGAGGGAGGGAGGGAGGAAGAAAGGAAGGAAGGAAGGAAGGAAGGAGTAAAGCACCAGCCCAGTTTTAAAAATCTACAATGATATGAGCTACATGATGGTTACTACACTCCCCAGATCAAGTCCACACAACATACTCCATTACAGTCAGTGTCCATCAGCTTAGCAAGATGCTACAGAGTCACGACTTAAACTCTCTGTACTATACTGACTTTCCCGTGGGACCTCCCCACACATAATGTGAGCTGGTCGTAATGCCCCCTGTACACCCTTCTCCCTCCCTTCCCAACCAGCCTTCCTAGTCCCTTACTTCCATAAATTAGTGATGGGGAGGGTCAAGTAAACATAATGTTACTCATGTAGATGTAGACTAATGATAAGAAAACAATAAGTAAGGAAGAGTACATACATGGATACATACATAAAAAATAAAGAATAGAATACAGCAGACCAGTTTAGAAGAGACATGTGCACCCCTATGTTTATCACAGCACTATACACAATAGCCAAGGTAAGTGTCCATCAGTAGATGAACAGTGGAATATTATTCAGCCAGATGAAGAAAACCAATCCTACCATTTACAACAACATGGATGGAGCTAGAGGGTATTATGCTCAGTGAAATAAGCCACGCAGAAAACAAAAAGTGTCAAATGATTTCACTCACCTATGGAGTATAAAAAAAAGAAAGAGAGTGAAAGAACAAGACAGTAGTAGCCTCACCGAACCCAGGAAGGGACTCACGGTTACGAACGGGAATGTGACTGAGGAGGATGGGTTGGAAAGGAGAGAAGAGAGGGAAAATGGGGCATTACGAGTAGCACACATAATGTGGGCAGGCGGCAGGTATGGTCAAGGCAGTATAACACCGCAAAGATCAGTAGCACTTCTACAGCATATTCCTGGGCTGATGGACATTGACTCTTAAGGGCTATGTGTGGGGGGGAATTGGTAATGGGGGTAGTCTAACAACCATAATGTTGCTCATGGAACTGTTTAGTACTGACACCAAAATAAAAGGAAACACACAGTACCTTGGGTCTGGATTCCAAGTTTACCTGATGCTGTCAAGTTGGTCAGTGTCCACCTCACCAGAATCACAGCTGCTCCTCTAAGCATACACATTCTGTCTCTAGGAAAGAGGCACCACTGTGACATCATGGAATTTCCAGGCAACAGTGCTGCTCTTGCAAACTCCACCCCCATGGCGGGCACTGCCCAGCCGTGGGGAGCTGCATCACAAGATGAACAGGGAATATTATTCACCATATAAATAATGATTTCACTCGTGATTGGAGTATCAGAACAAAGAAAATACTGAAGGAGAAAACATGAGCAGTCTCACAGAAACCAGGAATGGACTACAAGTTACCAAAGGGAAAGAGACCGGGGTGGATAGTTGGGACAGGAGGGATAAAGGGAGAGGGAAAGAAAGTGTGCTTTACGATTAGCATGTATAATGTGGGAGGGGGGGTCACAGGGAGGGCTGTACAACACAGAGAAGACAAGTAGTGATTCTACAGTGTCTTACTATGCTCATGGACAGTGACTGCTAAGGGGTATGTGGGGGAATCTTCATGATGGGGCGAGTCTAATAAACATAATGTTACTCATGGAATTGTGTATTAATGACAGAAAGATAGACAGGAAGAGAGATTAATAGATATAGATAGACAAGAAATGAATTAATGCATGAATAAATAAATATATATGTACATAAACACATACATAAAAAGAAAGAAAGCAGAAGCCCAGCTGAAAAAAGACACACAAACCCCTGTGTTTACCACAGCACTATTAACAACAGCCAATCTACAATAACAGGAGCTACATTAAGGTTACTACATGCCCCAGATAAAGTCCACCAAACATACCACATGACAGTCACTGTCCGTCAGCATAGTAAGATGCTATAGAATTACTATTTGAACTCTCTGTACTATACAGACTTCCGCACGGGAGGTACCCACACACTATGTTAGCTAATCATAATGCCCCCTGTTCTCCCTTCTCCCTCCCTTCACAACCAGTCTTTCTAGTCCCTTAAGCTTTGGTAAATTGGTGATGGATGGAGTCTACTAAACATAATGATACTCATGTAGTTGTTGACTAATGACAAATGAGTAAATAATAAATAAGCAACTACATAAATGAATACATACATAAAAAAATAAATAATAAAATGCAGCAGTCCAGTTTAAAACAGACATGTGGACCCCTATGTTTAACACACCACTATTTATAATAACCAAGCTAAGTGTCCAACAGAAGATGAAAAGTGCAATTTTATTCAGCCAAAACAAAACAAGAAATCCTACCATTTACAACAACATGGATGGAGCTAGAGGGTAATATGTACAGTGAAATAACCCAGGCGCAGAAAGACAGGTATCAAATGATATCACTAACCTCTCAGAAGGAGAAGCAAGAGAAACTGAGTGAACAAAACAGCACCAGATTCATAGAAGCCAAGAATGGACTAACATTTACCAAAGGGAAAGAGACCGGTGTGGATAGCTGGGACTGGACGGATAAGGGGAGAGGGAAAGAAAGCGTGCATTGCGATTAGCACGTATAATGTGGGGGGGGAGGGGTCCCAGAGAGGCCTGTACATCACAGAGAAGACAAGTAGTGATCTTACAGCATCTTACTATGCTGATGGACAGTGACTGTGAAGGGGTATGTGGGGAGATCTTGGTGAAGGGGGGAGCCTAGTAAACATAATGTCCTCCATGTAATTGTAGATTAATGATACCAAAATATTTAAAAAATTATAAATTGAATTAAGGAATGCAGAAAAGTGGAGACGTTTCATAAAAGAAGAGATACAAATGGCCAAAGAGTCCATGGAAAAATATTCAGCAACAGTAGTCATCAAAGAAGAGCAAATTAAAATAACAGTGTGACATCCCAAATATGCTAGAATGATTAAAAAAAACAAAACCTGACACTGCCAGACCTCAACTGTTGATCAATCTGGTGGGCATGTAAAATGGTACACCATTTTGGGAAAAAGATCTGGCAGTTTGGATAAACTTAAAAACATACTGCCCTCATGGCCCTGCAATTCCACTTGCAGGCTTTTACTCAAATGAAAATGGGTGCTTATGCTTACAAAAAGACCTATACACAAACCTTCTCAGAGACTATATTCACAGTAGGCCAAACTAAAAACAGGCTTCTTAAAACATCTGTGGTTTATTCATAGAAAGAAGTACTACTCATCAATAGAAAGGACTGAATCACCAATACAAGGTGATTGAATCTCACAGACATGCTGTGTAAAAAACCTTATGCAAACACAAACCGACAATTGCAGGCGCGCCGGTCGGGCGGTGGGCAGGGGCGTTGGGCATGGGCGGGGCCGAAGGCGCCGCGGGGCGGAGCCAGGAGGTGGCGAGGGGTGGGCGCGCCGGGCGCGGGGAGCTGTCAGCGGCCGCTCTCACAGGGCCGCGTCGCTGGCTGCACCCTTCCGCCAGGAGGAGGCCTTCAGGGAACTTGCGCGGCGGCGGCGGTTCGCTGCTTCCTGGGGAGGGAGGAGCGTTCGTGTGAGCGAGGCCAGGCAGGAGGCCTACACTCGAGCGCCTCCCGAGCCCGTGCCCGCGCCCACACCCGCACCCGCTGGTCCCCAGCCCGGAGGTTCCTCGAGGTCGCCTCGGAGGCGGGCCCCGGCGGCGGCGGGCCCTGGCGGAAGCGGCTCAGCAGACAAGCGGCCTCAGGGTACCGGGCGCCGCCGGGGCCGCCGCGCAGGTGCCTTGGCAAAATGACCCCGGGGTCACCGCGGCGCGGTGCCTGATGGGGGAGGCCGGGGAGCCCCTGCGGACCAACCGAGAGAGCTCAGCAGCTTGCAGGGACAGGCGGGACTCCCGCTGGGAGCTCACCCTGCTGCAACCCTCGCCTCCCTTTTTTATTTTTCCTGGCTTTCATCGTTATCTAGTCAGGAATCCGCGGGTTTCTTTTCACTATCATTGATCAACAATTATATGAGCAATATTAGAGTTAGTAGACTCCCCAGATCATCAAGTTCCCTCCCTACCACATACCCTATTAGAGTCACTATCCGTCAGCATAGTACGATTCTATAGAATCACTACTTGACTTCTCTGTATTACACTGACTTCCACGTGGAACCCCTCCCACATTATGGGAGCTAATCTTAATGCCCCCTTTCTACCCTTCTGCTTCCCTTCCCAACCAGCCTTCCTAGACGCTTACCTTTGGAAAATTGGTGATGGGGGGAGTCTAGTAAACATAATGTTACCCATGTAATTGGATATTAATGACAAGTAAATAAATAAATAAATGATAGAATGCAGCAGCCCAGTTTTCAAAAGACATGTGCGCCCCTATGTCTATCACAGCACTATTCACAATAGCCAAGCTAACTGTCCATCAGAAGATGAGCAGTGGAATATTATTAGGCCCTATGAAGAACAGAAATCCCATCACTTGCAACAACATGGATGGAGCTAGAGGGTATTATGCATAGTGAAATAAACCCAGTGGAGAAAGACAAGTATGAAGTGATTTCACCAACCTTTGGAAAAGGAAATCCAAGAGAAACTGCATGAACAAAAGGGCACTAGATTCACAGAACCCAAGAAGACACTGACAGTTACCAAAGGGCAAGGGACTGTGGTGGATAGTTGAGAATGGAGGGATAATGGGAGAGGGAAAGAAAGCGTGCATTACGATTAGCACGTATAATGTGGGAGCGGGGTCACAGGGAGGGCTGTACAACACAGAGAAGACAAGTAGTGATTCTACAGTATCTTTTTATGCTCATGGACAGTGACTGCAATGGGGTATCTTCCGGGAATCTTCGTGATCGGGGGAGTCAAGTAAATATAATGTTACTCATGCAATTGTATAATAATGACAGATAGATAGGTAGTTAGCTAGATGGAAAGACAGATAAATGAATGAATGCATAAATAAATAAATCCATATAAAGGAAGACAGAAAGAAAGTTAGATAGAATGTTAGAGAGACTGAAAAATAGATGGATAGATAGATAGATAGATGGATAAATAGATAGATACGTAGATAGAAAGACAGATGAATGAATACATGACTAAATAAATACATACATGAGAGGGAAGGAAGGAAGGAAGGAGGGCGGGAGGGAGGGAGGGAGGAAGAAAGGAAGGAAGGAAGGAAGGAAGGAGCAAAGCACCAGCCCAGTTTTAAAAATCTACAATGATATGAGCTACATGATGGTTACTACACTCCCCAGATCAAGTCCACGCAACATACTCCATTACAGTCAGTGTCCATCAGCTTAGCAAGATGCTACAGAATCACGACTTAAACTCTCTGTACTATACTGACTTTCCCGTGGGACCTCCCCACACATAATGTGAGCTGGTCGTAATGCCCCCTGTACACCCTTCTCCCTCCCTTCCCAACCAGCCTTCCTAGTCCCTTACTTTCATAAATTAGTGATGGGGAGGGTCAAGTAAACATAATGTTACTCATGTAGATGTAGACTAATGATAAGAAAACAATAAGTAAGGAAGAGTACATACATGGATACATACATAAAAAATAAAGAATAGAATACAGCAGACCAGTTTAGAAGAGACATGTGCACCCCTATGTTTATCACAGCACTATACACAATAGCCAAGGTAAGTGTCCATCAGTAGATGAACAGTGGAATATTATTCAGCCAGATGAAGAAAACCAATCCTACCATTTACAACAACATGGATGGAGCTAGAGGGTATTATGCTCAGTGAAATAAGCCACGCAGAAAACAAAAAGTGTCAAATGATTTCACTCACCTATGGAGTATAAAAAAAAGAAAGAGAGTGAAAGAACAAGACAGTAGTAGCCTCACCGAACCCAGGAAGGGACTCACGGTTACGAACGGGAATGTGACTGAGGAGGATGGGTTGGAAAGGAGAGAAGAGAGGGAAAATGGGGCATTACGAGTAGCACACATAATGTGGGCAGGCGGCAGGTATGGTCAAGGCAGTATAACACCGCAAAGATCAGTAGCACTTCTACAGCATATTCCTGGGCTGATGGACATTGACTCTTAAGGGCTATGTGTGGGGGGGAATTGGTAATGGGGGTAGTCTAACAACCATAATGTTGCTCATGGAACTGTTTAGTACTGACACCAAAATAAAAGGAAACACACAGTACCTTGGGTCTGGATTCCAAGTTTACCTGATGCTGTCAAGTTGGTCAGTGTCCACCTCACCAGAATCACAGCTGCTCCTCTAAGCATACACATTCTGTCTCTAGGAAAGAGGCACCACTGTGACATCATGGAATTTCCAGGCAACAGTGCTGCTCTTGCAAACTCCACCCCCATGGCGGGCACTGCCCAGCCGTGGGGAGCTGCATCACAAGATGAACAGGGAATATTATTCACCATATAAATAATGATTTCACTCGTGATTGGAGTATCAGAACAAAGAAAATACTGAAGGAGAAAACATGAGCAGTCTCACAGAAACCAGGAATGGACTACAAGTTACCAAAGGGAAAGAGACCGGGGTGGATAGTTGGGACAGGAGGGATAAAGGGAGAGGGAAAGAAAGTGTGCTTTACGATTAGCATGTATAATGTGGGAGGGGGGGTCACAGGGAGGGCTGTACAACACAGAGAAGACAAGTAGTGATTCTACAGTGTCTTACTATGCTCATGGACAGTGACTGCTAAGGGGTATGTGGGGGAATCTTCATGATGGGGCGAGTCTAATAAACATAATGTTACTCATGGAATTGTGTATTAATGACAGAAAGATAGACAGGAAGAGAGATTAATAGATATAGATAGACAAGAAATGAATTAATGCATGAATAAATAAATATATATGTACATAAACACATACATAAAAAGAAAGAAAGCAGAAGCCCAGCTGAAAAAAGACACACAAACCCCTGTGTTTACCACAGCACTATTAACAACAGCCAATCTACAATAACAGGAGCTACATTAAGGTTACTACATGCCCCAGATAAAGTCCACCAAACATACCACATGACAGTCACTGTCCGTCAGCATAGTAAGATGCTATAGAATTACTATTTGAACTCTCTGTACTATACAGACTTCCGCACGGGAGGTACCCACACACTATGTGAGCTAATCATAATGCCCCCTGTTCTCCCTTCTCCCTCCCTTCACAACCAGTCTTTCTAGTCCCTTAAGCTTTGGTAAATTGGTGATGGATGGAGTCTACTAAACATAATGATACTCATGTAGTTGTTGACTAATGACAAATGAGTAAATAATAAATAAGCAACTACATAAATGAATACATACATAAAAAAATAAATAATAAAATGCAGCAGTCCAGTTTAAAACAGACATGTGGACCCCTATGTTTAACACACCACTATTTATAATAACCAAGCTAAGTGTCCAACAGAAGATGAAAAGTGCAATTTTATTCAGCCAAAACAAAACAAGAAATCCTACCATTTACAACAACATGGATGGAGCTAGAGGGTAATATGTACAGTGAAATAACCCAGGCGCAGAAAGACAGGTATCAAATGATATCACTAACCTCTCAGAAGGAGAAGCAAGAGAAACTGAGTGAACAAAACAGCACCAGATTCATAGAAGCCAAGAATGGACTAACATTTACCAAAGGGAAAGAGACCGGTGTGGATAGCTGGGACTGGACGGATAAGGGGAGAGGGAAAGAAAGCGTGCATTGCGATTAGCACGTATAATGTGGGGGGGGAGGGGTCCCAGAGAGGCCTGTACATCACAGAGAAGACAAGTAGTGATCTTACAGCATCTTACTATGCTGATGGACAGTGACTGTGAAGGGGTATGTGGGGAGATCTTGGTGAAGGGGGGAGCCTAGTAAACATAATGTCCTCCATGTAATTGTAGATTAATGATACCAAAATATTTAAAAAATTATAAATTGAATTAAGGAATGCAGAAAAGTGGAGACGTTTCATAAAAGAAGAGATACAAATGGCCAAAGAGTCCATGGAAAAATATTCAGCAACAGTAGTCATCAAAGAAGAGCAAATTAAAATAACAGTGTGACATCCCAAATATGCTAGAATGATTAAAAAAAACAAAACCTGACACTGCCAGACCTCAACTGTTGATCAATCTGGTGGGCATGTAAAATGGTACACCATTTTGGGAAAAAGATCTGGCAGTTTGGATAAACTTAAAAACATACTGCCCTCATGGCCCTGCAATTCCACTTGCAGGCTTTTACTCAAATGAAAATGGGTGCTTATGCTTACAAAAAGACCTATACACAAACCTTCTCAGAGACTATATTCACAGTAGGCCAAACTAAAAACAGGCTTCTTAAAACATCTGTGGTTTATTCATAGAAAGAAGTACTACTCATCAATAGAAAGGACTGAATCACCAATACAAGGTGATTGAATCTCACAGACATGCTGTGTAAAAAACCTTATGCAAACACAAACCGACAATTGCAGGCGCGCCGGTCGGGCGGTGGGCAGGGGCGTTGGGCATGGGCGGGGCCGAAGGCGCCGCGGGGCGGAGCCAGGAGGTGGCGAGGGGTGGGCGCGCCGGGCGCGGGGAGCTGTCAGCGGCCGCTCTCACAGGGCCGCGTCGCTGGCTGCACCCTTCCGCCAGGAGGAGGCCTTCAGGGAACTTGCGCGGCGGCGGCGGTTCGCTGCTTCCTGGGGAGGGAGGAGCGTTCGTGTGAGCGAGGCCAGGCAGGAGGCCTACACTCGAGCGCCTCCCGAGCCCGTGCCCGCGCCCACACCCGCACCCGCTGGTCCCCAGCCCGGAGGTTCCTCGAGGTCGCCTCGGAGGCGGGCCCCGGCGGCGGCGGGCCCTGGCGGAAGCGGCTCAGCAGACAAGCGGCCTCAGGGTACCGGGCGCCGCCGGGGCCGCCGCGCAGGTGCCTTGGCAAAATGACCCCGGGGTCACCGCGGCGCGGTGCCTGATGGGGGAGGCCGGGGAGCCCCTGCGGACCAACCGAGAGAGCTCAGCAGCTTGCAGGGACAGGCGGGACTCCCGCTGGGAGCTCACCCTGCTGCAACCCTCGCCTCCCTTTTTTATTTTTCCTGGCTTTCATCGTTATCTAGTCAGGAATCCGCGGGTTTCTTTTCACTATCATTGATCAACAATTATATGAGCAATATTAGAGTTAGTAGACTCCCCAGATCATCAAGTTCCCTCCCTACCACATACCCTATTAGAGTCACTATCCGTCAGCATAGTACGATTCTATAGAATCACTACTTGACTTCTCTGTATTACACTGACTTCCACGTGGAACCCCTCCCACATTATGGGAGCTAATCTTAATGCCCCCTTTCTACCCTTCTGCTTCCCTTCCCAACCAGCCTTCCTAGACGCTTACCTTTGGAAAATTGGTGATGGGGGGAGTCTAGTAAACATAATGTTACCCATGTAATTGGATATTAATGACAAGTAAATAAATAAATAAATGATAGAATGCAGCAGCCCAGTTTTCAAAAGACATGTGCGCCCCTATGTCTATCACAGCACTATTCACAATAGCCAAGCTAACTGTCCATCAGAAGATGAGCAGTGGAATATTATTAGGCCCTATGAAGAACAGAAATCCCATCACTTGCAACAACATGGATGGAGCTAGAGGGTATTATGCATAGTGAAATAAACCCAGTGGAGAAAGACAAGTATGAAGTGATTTCACCAACCTTTGGAAAAGGAAATCCAAGAGAAACTGCATGAACAAAAGGGCACTAGATTCACAGAACCCAAGAAGACACTGACAGTTACCAAAGGGCAAGGGACTGTGGTGGATAGTTGAGAATGGAGGGATAATGGGAGAGGGAAAGAAAGCGTGCATTACGATTAGCACGTATAATGTGGGAGCGGGGTCACAGGGAGGGCTGTACAACACAGAGAAGACAAGTAGTGATTCTACAGTATCTTTTTATGCTCATGGACAGTGACTGCAATGGGGTATCTTCCGGGAATCTTCGTGATCGGGGGAGTCAAGTAAATATAATGTTACTCATGCAATTGTATAATAATGACAGATAGATAGGTAGTTAGCTAGATGGAAAGACAGATAAATGAATGAATGCATAAATAAATAAATCCATATAAAGGAAGACAGAAAGAAAGTTAGATAGAATGTTAGAGAGACTGAAAAATAGATGGATAGATAGATAGATAGATGGATAAATAGATAGATACGTAGATAGAAAGACAGATGAATGAATACATGACTAAATAAATACATACATGAGAGGGAAGGAAGGAAGGAAGGAGGGCGGGAGGGAGGGAGGGAGGAAGAAAGGAAGGAAGGAAGGAAGGAAGGAGCAAAGCACCAGCCCAGTTTTAAAAATCTACAATGATATGAGCTACATGATGGTTACTACACTCCCCAGATCAAGTCCACGCAACATACTCCATTACAGTCAGTGTCCATCAGCTTAGCAAGATGCTACAGAATCACGACTTAAACTCTCTGTACTATACTGACTTTCCCGTGGGACCTCCCCACACATAATGTGAGCTGGTCGTAATGCCCCCTGTACACCCTTCTCCCTCCCTTCCCAACCAGCCTTCCTAGTCCCTTACTTTCATAAATTAGTGATGGGGAGGGTCAAGTAAACATAATGTTACTCATGTAGTTGTAGACTAATGATAAATAAACAATAAGTAAGTAAGTACATATATGAATACATACATAAAAAATAAATAATAGAATACAGCAGACCAGTTTAGAAGAGACATGTGCACCCCTATGTTTATCACAGCACTATACACAATAGCCAAGGTAAGTGTCCATCAGTAGATGAACAGTGGAATATTATTCAGCCAGATGAAGAAAACCAATCCTACCATTTACAACAACATGGATGGAGCTAGAGGGTATTATGCTCAGTGAAATAAGCCACGCAGAAAACAAAAAGTGTCAAATGATTTCACTCACCTATGGAGTATAAAAAAAAGAAAGAGAGTGAAAGAACAAGACAGTAGTAGCCTCACCGAACCCAGGAAGGGACTCACGCTTATGAACGGGAATGTGACTGAGGAGGATGGGTTGGAAAGGAGAGAAGAGAGGGAAAATGGGGCATTACGAGTAGCACACATAATGTGGGCAGGCGGCAGGTATGGTCAAGGCAGTATAACACAGCAAAGATCAGTAGCACTTCTACAGCATATTCCTGGGCTGATGGACATTGACTCTTAAGGGCTATGTGTGGGGGGGGAATTGGTAATGGGGGTAGTCTAACAACCATAATGTTGCTCATGGAACTGTTTAGTACTGACACCAAAATAAAAGGAAACACACAGTACCTTGGGTCTGGATTCCAAGTTTACCTGATGCTGTCAAGTTGGTCAGTGTCCACCTCACCAGAATCACAGCTGCTCCTCTAAGCATACACATTCTGTCTCTAGGAAAGAGGCACCACTGTGACATCATGGAATTTCCAGGCAACAGTGCTGCTCTTGCAAACTCCACCCCCATGGCGGGCACTGCCCAGCCGTGGGGAGCTGCATCACAAGATGAACAGGGAATATTATTCACCATATAAATAATGATTTCACTCGTGATTGGAGTATCAGAACAAAGAAAATACTGAAGGAGAAAACATGAGCAGTCTCACAGAAACCAGGAATGGACTACAAGTTACCAAAGGGAAAGAGACCGGGGTGGATAGTTGGGACAGGAGGGATAAAGGGAGAGGGAAAGAAAGTGTGCTTTACGATTAGCATGTATAATGTGGGAGGGGGGGTCACAGGGAGGGCTGTACAACACAGAGAAGACAAGTAGTGATTCTACAGTGTCTTACTATGCTCATGGACAGTGACTGCTAAGGGGTATGTGGGGGAATCTTCATGATGGGGCGAGTCTAATAAACATAATGTTACTCATGGAATTGTGTATTAATGACAGAAAGATAGACAGGAAGAGAGATTAATAGATATAGATAGACAAGAAATGAATTAATGCATGAATAAATAAATATATATGTACATAAACACATACATAAAAAGAAAGAAAGCAGAAGCCCAGCTGAAAAAAGACACACAAACCCCTGTGTTTACCACAGCACTATTAACAACAGCCAATCTACAATAACAGGAGCTACATTAAGGTTACTACATGCCCCAGATAAAGTCCACCAAACATACCACATGACAGTCACTGTCCGTCAGCATAGTAAGATGCTATAGAATTACTATTTGAACTCTCTGTACTAGACAGACTTCCGCACGGGAGGTACCCACACACTATGTGAGCTAATCATAATGCCCCCTGTTCTCCCTTCTCCCTCCCTTCACAACCAGTCTTTCTAGTCCCTTAAGCTTTGGTAAATTGGTGATGGATGGAGTCTACTAAACATAATGATACTCATGTAGTTGTTGACTAATGACAAATGAGTAAATAATAAATAAGCAACTACATAAATGAATACATACATAAAAAAATAAATAATAAAATGCAGCAGTCCAGTTTAAAACAGACATGTGGACCCCTATGTTTAACACACCACTATTTATAATAACCAAGCTAAGTGTCCAACAGAAGATGAAAAGTGCAATTTTATTCAGCCAAAACAAAACAAGAAATCCTACCATTTACAACAACATGGATGGAGCTAGAGGGTAATATGTACAGTGAAATAACCCAGGCGCAGAAAGACAGGTATCAAATGATATCACTAACCTCTCAGAAGGAGAAGCAAGAGAAACTGAGTGAACAAAACAGCACCAGATTCATAGAAGCCAAGAATGGACTAACATTTACCAAAGGGAAAGAGACCGGTGTGGATAGCTGGGACTGGACGGATAAGGGGAGAGGGAAAGAAAGCGTGCATTGCGATTAGCACGTATAATGTGGGGGGGGGAGGGGTCCCAGAGAGGCCTGTACATCACAGAGAAGACAAGTAGTGATCTTACAGCATCTTACTATGCTGATGGACAGTGACTGTGAAGGGGTATGTGGGGAGATCTTGGTGAAGGGGGGAGCCTAGTAAACATAATGTCCTCCATGTAATTGTAGATTAATGATACCAAAATATTTAAAAAATTATAAATTGAATTAAGGAATGCAGAAAAGTGGAGACGTTTCATAAAAGAAGAGATACAAATGGCCAAAGAGTCCATGGAAAAATATTCAGCAACAGTAGTCATCAAAGAAGAGCAAATTAAAATAACAGTGTGACATCCCAAATATGCTAGAATGATTAAAAAAAACAAAACCTGACACTGCCAGACCTCAACTGTTGATCAATCTGGTGGGCATGTAAAATGGTACACCATTTTGGGAAAAAGATCTGGCAGTTTGGATAAACTTAAAAACATACTGCCCTCATGGCCCTGCAATTCCACTTGCAGGCTTTTACTCAAATGAAAATGGGTGCTTATGCTTACAAAAAGACCTATACACAAACCTTCTCAGAGACTATATTCACAGTAGGCCAAACTAAAAACAGGCTTCTTAAAACATCTGTGGTTTATTCATAGAAAGAAGTACTACTCATCAATAGAAAGGACTGAATCACCAATACAAGGTGATTGAATCTCACAGACATGCTGTGTAAAAAACCTTATGCAAACACAAACCGACAATTGCAGGCGCGCCGGTCGGGCGGTGGGCAGGGGCGTTGGGCATGGGCGGGGCCGAAGGCGCCGCGGGGCGGAGCCAGGAGGTGGCGAGGGGTGGGCGCGCCGGGCGCGGGGAGCTGTCAGCGGCCGCTCTCACAGGGCCGCGTCGCTGGCTGCACCCTTCCGCCAGGAGGAGGCCTTCAGGGAACTTGCGCGGCGGCGGCGGTTCGCTGCTTCCTGGGGAGGGAGGAGCGTTCGTGTGAGCGAGGCCAGGCAGGAGGCCTACACTCGAGCGCCTCCCGAGCCCGTGCCCGCGCCCACACCCGCACCCGCTGGTCCCCAGCCCGGAGGTTCCTCGAGGTCGCCTCGGAGGCGGGCCCCGGCGGCGGCGGGCCCTGGCGGAAGCGGCTCAGCAGACAAGCGGCCTCAGGGTACCGGGCGCCGCCGGGGCCGCCGCGCAGGTGCCTTGGCAAAATGACCCCGGGGTCACCGCGGCGCGGTGCCTGGTGGGGGAGGCCGGGGAGCCCCTGCGGACCAACCGAGAGAGCTCAGCAGCTTGCAGGGACAGGCGGGACTCCCGCTGGGAGCTCACCCTGCTGCAACCCTCGCCTCCCTTTTTTATTTTTCCTGGCTTTCATCGTTATCTAGTCAGGAATCCGCGGGTTTCTTTTCACTATCATTGATCAACAATTATATGAGCAATATTAGAGTTAGTAGACTCCCCAGATCATCAAGTTCCCTCCCTACCACATACCCTATTAGAGTCACTATCCGTCAGCATAGTACGATTCTATAGAATCACTACTTGACTTCTCTGTATTACACTGACTTCCACGTGGAACCCCTCCCACATTATGGGAGCTAATCTTAATGCCCCCTTTCTACCCTTCTGCTTCCCTTCCCAACCAGCCTTCCTAGACGCTTACCTTTGGAAAATTGGTGATGGGGGGAGTCTAGTAAACATAATGTTACCCATGTAATTGGATATTAATGACAAGTAAATAAATAAATAAATGATAGAATGCAGCAGCCCAGTTTTCAAAAGACATGTGCGCCCCTATGTCTATCACAGCACTATTCACAATAGCCAAGCTAACTGTCCATCAGAAGATGAGCAGTGGAATATTATTAGGCCCTATGAAGAACAGAAATCCCATCACTTGCAACAACATGGATGGAGCTAGAGGGTATTATGCATAGTGAAATAAACCCAGTGGAGAAAGACAAGTATGAAGTGATTTCACCAACCTTTGGAAAAGGAAATCCAAGAGAAACTGCATGAACAAAAGGGCACTAGATTCACAGAACCCAAGAAGACACTGACAGTTACCAAAGGGCAAGGGACTGTGGTGGATAGTTGAGAATGGAGGGATAATGGGAGAGGGAAAGAAAGCGTGCATTACGATTAGCACGTATAATGTGGGAGCGGGGTCACAGGTAGGGCTGTACAACACAGAGAAGACAAGTAGTGATTCTACAGTATCTTTTTATGCTCATGGACAGTGACTGCAATGGGGTATCTTCCGGGAATCTTCGTGATCGGGGGAGTCAAGTAAATATAATGTTACTCATGCAATTGTATAATAATGACAGATAGATAGGTAGTTAGCTAGATGGAAAGACAGATAAATGAATGAATGCATAAATAAATAAATCCATATAAAGGAAGACAGAAAGAAAGTTAGATAGAATGTTAGAGAGACTGAAAAATAGATGGATAGATAGATAGATAGATGGATAAATAGATAGATACGTAGATAGAAAGACAGATGAATGAATACATGACTAAATAAATACATACATGAGAGGGAAGGAAGGAAGGAAGGAGGGCGGGAGGGAGGGAGGGAGGAAGAAAGGAAGGAAGGAAGGAAGGAAGGAGCAAAGCACCAGCCCAGTTTTAAAAATCAACAATGATATGAGCTACATGATGGTTACTACACTCCCCAGATCAAGTCCACGCAACATACTCCATTACAGTCAGTGTCCATCAGCTTAGCAAGATGCTACAGAATCACGACTTAAACTCTCTGTACTATACTGACTTTCCCGTGGGACCTCCCCACACATAATGTGAGCTGGTCGTAATGCCCCCTGTACACCCTTCTCCCTCCCTTCCCAACCAGCCTTCCTAGTCCCTTACTTTCATAAATTAGTGATGGGGAGGGTCAAGTAAACATAATGTTACTCATGTAGTTGTAGACTAATGATAAATAAACAATAAGTAAGCAAGTACATATATGAATACATACATAAAAAATAAATAATAGAATACAGCAGACCAGTTTAGAAGAGACATGTGCACCCCTATGTTTATCACAGCACTATACACAATAGCCAAGGTAAGTGTCCATCAGTAGATGAACAGTGGAATATTATTCAGCCAGATGAAGAAAACCAATCCTACCATTTACAACAACATGGATGGAGCTAGAGGGTATTATGCTCAGTGAAATAAGCCACGCAGAAAACAAAAAGTGTCAAATGATTTCACTCACCTATGGAGTTTAAAAAAAAGAAAGAGAGTGAAAGAACAAGACAGTAGTAGCCTCACCGAACCCAGGAAGGGACTCACGGTTACGAACGGGAATGTGACTGAGGAGGATGGGTTGGAAAGGAGAGAAGAGAGGGAAAATGGGGCATTACGAGTAGCACACATAATGTGGGCAGGCGGCAGGTATGGTCAAGGCAGTATAACACAGCAAAGATCAGTAGCACTTCTACAGCATATTCCTGGGCTGATGGACATTGACTCTTAAGGGCTATGTGTGGGGGGGACTTGGTAATGGGGGTAGTCTAACAACCATAATGTTGCTCATGGAACTGTTTAGTACTGACACCAAAATAAAAGGAAACACACAGTACCTTGGGTCTGGATTCCAAGTTTACCTGATGCTGTCAAGTTGGTCAGTGTCCACCTCACCAGAATCACAGCTGCTCCTCTAAGCATACACATTCTGTCTCTAGGAAAGAGGCACCACTGTGACATCATGGAATTTCCAGGCAACAGTGCTGCTCTTGCAAACTCCACCCCCATGGCGGGCACTGCCCAGCCGTGGGGAGCTGCATCACAAGATGAACAGGGAATATTATTCACCATATAAATAATGATTTCACTCGTAATTGGAGTATCAGAACAAAGAAAATACTGAAGGAGAAAACATGAGCAGCCTCACAGAAACCAGGAATGGACTACAAGTTACCAAAGGGAAAGAGACCGGGGTGGATAGTTGGGACAGGAGGGATAAAGGGAGAGGGAAAGAAAGTGTGCTTTACGATTAGCATGTATAATGTGGGAGGGGGGGTCACAGGGAGGGCTGTACAACACAGAGAAGACAAGTAGTGATTCTACAGTGTCTTACTATGCTCATGGACAGTGACTGCTAAGGGGTATGTGGGGGAATCTTCATGATGGGGCGAGTCTAATAAACATAATGTTACTCATGGAATTGTGTATTAATGACAGAAAGATAGACAGGAAGATAGATTAATAGATATAGATAGACAAGAAATGAATTAATGCATGAATAAATAAATATATATGTACATAAACACATACATAAAAATAAAGAAATCAGAAGCCCAGCTGAAAAAAGACACACAAACCCCTGTGTTTACCACAGCACTATTAACAACAGCCAATCTACAGTAACAGGAGCTACATTAAGGTTACTACATGCCCCAGATAAAGTCCACCAAACATACCACATTACAGTCACTGTCCGTCAGCATAGTAAGATGCTATAGAATTACTATTTGAACTCTCTGTACTAGACAGACTTCCGCACGGGAGGTACCCACACACTATGTGAGCTAATCATAATGCCCCCTGTTCTCCCTTCTCCCTCCCTTCACAACCAGTCTTTCTAGTCCCTTAAGCTTTGGTAAATTGGTGATGGATGGAGTCTACTAAACATAATGATACTCATGTAGTTGTTGACTAATGACAAATGAGTAAATAATAAATAAGCAACTACATAAATGAATACATACATAAAAAAATAAATAATAAAATGCAGTAGTTCAGTTGAAAACAGACATGTGCACCCCTATGTTTAACACACCACTATTTATAATAACCAAGCTAAGTGTCCAACAGAAGATGAAAAGTGCAATTTTATTCAGCCAAAACAAAACCAGAAATCCTACCATTTACAACAACATGGATGGAGCTAGAGGGTAATATGTACAGTGAAATAAGCCACGCGCAGAAAGACAGGTATCAAATGATATCACTAACCTCTCAGAAGGAGAAGCAAGAGAAACTGAGTGAACAAAACAGCACCAGATTCATAGAAGCCAAGAATGGACTAACATTTACCAAAGGGAAAGAGACCGGTGTGGATAGCTGGGACTGGACGGATAAGGGGAGAGGGAAAGAAAGCGTGCATTGCGATTAGCACGTATAATGTGGGGGTCGGGGTCCCAGAGAGGCCTGTACATCACAGAGAAGACAAGTAGTGATCTTACAGCATCTTACTATGCTGATGGACAGTGACTGTGAAGGGGTATGTGGGGAGATCTTGGTGAAGGGGGGAGCCTAGTAAACATAATGTCCTCCATGTAATTGTAGATTAATGATACCAAAATATTTTAAAAAATTATAAATTGAATTAAGGAATGCAGAAAAGTGGAGACGTTTCATAAAAGAAGAGATACAAATGGCCAAAGAGTCCATGGAAAAATATTCAGCAACAGTAGTCATCAAAGAAGAGCAAATTAAAATAACAGTGTGACATCCCAAATATGCTAGAATGATTAAAAAAAACAAAACCTGACACTGCCAGACCTCAACTGTTGATCAATCTGGTGGGCATGTAAAATGGTACACCATTTTGGGAAAAAGATCTGGCAGTTTGGATAAACTTAAAAACATACTGCCCTCATGGCCCTGCAATTCCACTTGCAGGCTTTTACTCAAATGAAAATGGGTGCTTATGCTTACAAAAAGACCTATACACAAACCTTCTCAGAGACTATATTCACAGTAGGCCAAACTAAAAACAGGCTTCTTAAAACTTCTGTGGTTTATTCATAGAAAGAAGTACTACTCATCAATAGAAAGGACTGAATCACCAATACAAGATGATTGAATCTCACAGACATGTTGTGTAAAAAACCTTATGCAAAAACAAACCGACAATTGCAGGCGCGCCGGTCGGGCGGTGGGCAGGGGCGTTGGGCATGGGCGGGGCCGAAGGCGCCGCGGGGCGGAGCCAGGAGGTGGCGAGGGGCGGGCGCGCCGTGCGCGGGGAGCTGTCAGCGGCCGCTCTCACAGGGCCGCGTCGCTGGCTGCACCCTTCCGCCAGGAGGAGGCCTTCAGGGAACTTGGGCGGCGGCGGCGGTTCGCTGCTTCCTGGGGAGGGAGGAGCGTTCGTGTGAGCGAGGCCAGGCAGGAGGCCTACACTCGAGCGCCTCCCGAGCCCGTGCCCGCGCCCACACCCGCACCCGCTGGTCCCCAGCCCGGAGGTTCCTCGAGGTCGCCTCGGAGGCGGGCCCCGGCGGCGGCGGGCCCTGGCGGAAGCGGCTCAGCAGACAAGCGGCCTCAGGGTACCGGGCGCCGCCGGGGCCGCCGCGCAGGTGCCTTGGCAAAATGACCCCGGGGTCACCGCGGCGCGGTGCCTGATGGGGGAGGCCGGGGAGCCCCTGCGGACCAACCGAGAGAGCTCAGCAGCTTGCAGGGACAGGCGGGACGCCCGCTGGGAGCTCACCCTGCTGCAACCCTCGCCTCCCTTTTCTATTTTTCCTGGCTTTCATCGTTATCTAGTCAGGAATCCGCGGGTTTCTTTTCACTATCATTGATCAACAATTATATGAGCAATATTAGAGTTAGTAGACTCCCCAGATCATCAAGTTCCCTCCCTACCACATACCCTATTAGAGTCACTATCCGTCAGCATAGTACGATTCTATAGAATCACTACTTGACTTCTGTGTATTACACTGACTTCCACGTGGAACCCCTCCCACATTATGGGAGCTAATCTTAATGCCCCCTTTCCACCCTTCTGCTTCCCTTCCCAACCAGCCTTCCTAGACGCTTACCTTTGGAAAATTGGTGATGGGGGGAGTCTAGTAAACATAATGTTACCCATGTAATTGGAGATTAATGACAAGTAAATAAATAAATAAATGATAGAATGCAGCAGCCCAGTTTTCAAAAGACATGTGCGCCCCTATGTCTATCACAGCACTACTCACAATAGCCAAGCTAACTGTCCATCAGAAGATGAGCAGTGGAATATTATTAGGCCCTATGCAGAACAGAAATCCCATCACTTGCAACAACATGGATGGAGCTAGAGGGTATTATGCACAGTGAAATAAACCCAGTGGAGAAAGACAAGTATGAAGTGATTTCACCAACATTTGGAAAAGGAAATCCAAGAGAAACTGCATGAACAAAAGGGCACTAGATTCACAGAACCCAAGAAGACACTGACAGTTACCAAAGGGCAAGGGACTGTGGTGGATAGTTGAGAATGGAGGGATAATGGGAGAGGGAAAGAAAGCGTGCATTACGATTAGCACGTATAATGTGGGAGCGGGGTCACAGGGAGGGCTGTACAACACAGAGAAGACAAGTAGTGATTCTACAGTATCTTTTTATGCTCATGGACAGTGACTGCAATGGGGTATCTTCCGGGAATCTTCGTGATCGGGGGAGTCAAGTAAATATAATGTTACTCATGCAATTGTATAATAATGACAGATAGATAGGTAGTTAGCTAGATGGAAAGACAGATAAATGAATGAATGCATAAATAAATAAATCCATACAAAGGAAGACAGAAAGAAAGTTAGATAGAATGTTAGAGAGACTGAAAAATAGATGGATAGATAGATAGATAGATGGATAAATAGATAGATACATAGATAGAAAGACAGATGAATGAATACATGACTAAATAAATACATACATGAGAGGGAAGGAAGGAAGGAAGGAGGGAGGGAGGGAGGGAGGAAGAAAGGAAGGAAGGAAGGAAGGAAGGCGTAAAGCACCAGCCCAGTTTTAAAAATCTACAATGATATGAGCTACATGATGGTTACTACACTCCCCAGATCAAGTCCACGCAACATACTCCATTACAGTCAGTGTCCATCAGCTTAGCAAGATGCTACAGAATCACGACTTAAACTCTCTGTACTATACTGACTTTCCCGTGGGACCTCCCCACACATAATGTGAGCTGGTCGTAATGCCCCCTGTACACCCTTCTCCCTCCCTTCCCAACCAGCCTTCCTAGTCCCTTACTTTCATAAGTTAGTGATGGGGAGGGTCAAGTAAACATAATGTTACTCATGTAGTTGTAGACTAATGATAAATAAACAATAAGTAAGTAAGTACATATATGAATACATACATAAAAAAGAAATAATAGAATACAGCAGACCAGTTTAGAAGAGACATGTGCACCCCTATGTTTATCACAGCACTATACACAATAGCCAAGGTAAGTGTCCATCAGTAGATGAACAGTGGAATATTATTCAGCCAGATGATGAAAACCAATCCTACCATTGACAACAACATGGATGGAGCTAGAGGGTATTATGCTCAGTGAAATAAGCCACGCAGAAAACAAAAAGTGTCAAATGATTTCACTCACCTATGGAGTATAAAAAAAAGAAAGAGAGTGAAAGAACAAGACAGTAGTAGCCTCACCGAACCCAGGAAGGGACTCACGCTTATGAACGGGAATGTGACTGAGGAGGATGGGTTGGAAAGGAGAGAAGAGAGGGAAAATGGGGCATTACGAGTAGCACACATAATGTGGGCAGGCGGCAGGTATGGTCAAGGCAGTATAACACCGCAAAGATCAGTAGCACTTCTACAGCATATTCCTGGGCTGGCGGACATTGACTCTTAAGGGCTATGTGTGGTGGGGACTTGGTAATGGGGGTAGTCTAACAACCATAATGTTGCTCATGGAACTGTTTAGTACTGACACCAAAATAAAAGGAAACACACAGTACCTTGGGTCTGGATTCCAAGTTTACCTGATGCTGTCAAGTTGGTCAGTGTCCACCTCACCAGAATCACAGCTGCTCCTCTAAGCATACACATTCTGTCTCTAGGAAAGAGGCACCACTGTGACATCATGGAATTTCCAGGCAACAGTGCTGCTCTTGCAAACTCCACCCCCATGGCGGGCACTGCCCAGCCATGGGGAGCTGCATCACAAGATGAACAGGGAATATTATTCACCATATAAATAATGATTTCACTCGTGATTGGAGTATCAGAACAAAGAAAATACTGAAGGAGAAAACATGAGCAGTCTCACAGAAACCAGGAATGGACTACAAGTTACCAAAGGGAAAGAGACCGGGGTGGATAGTTGGGACAGGAGGGATAAAGGGAGAGGGAAAGAAAGTGTGCTTTACGATTAGCATGTATAATGTGGGAGGGGGGGTCACAGGGAGGGCTGTACAACACAGAGAAGACAAGTAGTGATTCTACAGTGTCTTACTATGCTCATGGACAGTGACTGCTAAGGGGTATGTGGGGGAATCTTCATGATGGGGCGAGTCTAATAAACATAATGTTACTCATGGAATTGTGTATTAATGACAGAAAGATAGACAGGAAGAGAGATTAATAGATATAGATAGACAAGAAATGAATTAATGCATGAATAAATAAATATATATGTACATAAACACATACATAAAAAGAAAGAAAGCAGAAGCCCAGCTGAAAAAAGACACACAAACCCCTGTGTTTAGCACAGCACTATTAACAACAGACAATCTACAATAACAGGAGCTACATTAAGGTTACTACATGCCCCAGATAAAGTCCACCAAACATACCACATGACAGTCACTGTCCATCAGCATAGTAAGATGCTATAGAATTACTATTTGAACTCTCTGTACTATACAGACTTCCGCACGGGAGGTACCCACACACTATGTGAGCTAATCATAATGCCCCCTGTTCTCCCTTCTCCCTCCCTTCACAACCAGTCTTTCTAGTCCCTTAAGCTTTGGTAAATTGGTGATGGATGGAGTCTACTAAACATAATGATACTCATGTAGTTGTTGACTAATGACAAATGAGTAAATAATAAATAAGCAACTACATAAATGAATACATACATAAAAAAATAAATAATAAAATGCAGCAGTCCAGTTTAAAACAGACATGTGGACCCCTATGTTTAACACACCACTATTTATAATAACCAAGCTAAGTGTCCAACAGAAGATGAAAAGTGCAATTTTATTCAGCCAAAACAAAACAAGAAATCCTACCATTTACAACAACATGGATGGAGCTAGAGGGTAATATGTACAGTGAAATAAGCCAGGCGCAGAAAGACAGGTATCAAATGATATCACTAACCTCTCAGAAGGAGAAGCAAGAGAAACTGAGTGAACAAAACAGCACCAGATTCATAGAAGCCAAGAATGGACTAACATTTACCAAAGGGAAAGAGACCGGTGTGGATAGCTGGGACTGGACGGATAAGGGGAGAGGGAAAGAAAGCGTGCATTGCGATTAGCACGTATAATGTGGGGGTCGGGGTCCCAGAGAGGCCTGTACATCACAGAGAAGACAAGTAGTGATCTTACAGCATCTTACTATGCTGATGGACAGTGACTGTGAAGGGGTATGTGGGGAGATCTTGGTGAAGGGGGGAGCCTAGTAAACATAATGTCCTCCATGTAATTGTAGATTAATGATACCAAAATATTTTAAAAAATTATAAATTGAATTAAGGAATGCAGAAAAGTGGAGACGTTTCATAAAAGAAGAGATACAAATGGCCAAAGAGTCCATGGAAAAATATTCAGCAACAGTAGTCATCAAAGAAGAGCAAATTAAAATAACAGTGTGACATCCCAAATATGCTAGAATGATTAAAAAAAAACAAAACCTGACACTGCCAGACCTCAACTGTTGATCAATCTGGTGGGCATGTAAAATGGTACACCATTTTGGGAAAAAGATCTGGCAGTTTGGATAAACTTAAAAACATACTGCCCTCATGGCCCTGCAATTCCACTTGCAGGCTTTTACTCAAATGAAAATGGGTGCTTATGCTTACAAAAAGACCTATACACAAACCTTCTCAGAGACTATATTCACAGTAGGCCAAACTAAAAACAGGCTTCTTAAAACTTCTGTGGTTTATTCATAGAAAGAAGTACTACTCATCAATAGAAAGGACTGAATCACCAATACAAGATGATTGAATCTCACAGACATGTTGTGTAAAAAACCTTATGCAAAAACAAACCGACAATTGCAGGCGCGCCGGTCGGGCGGTGGGCAGGGGCGTTGGGCATGGGCGGGGCCGAAGGCGCCGCGGGGCGGAGCCAGGAGGTGGCGAGGGGCGGGCGCGCCGTGCGCGGGGAGCTGTCAGCGGCCGCTCTCACAGGGCCGCGTCGCTGGCTGCACCCTTCCGCCAGGAGGAGGCCTTCAGGGAACTTGGGCGGCGGCGGCGGTTCGCTGCTTCCTGGGGAGGGAGGAGCGTTCGTGTGAGCGAGGCCAGGCAGGAGGCCTACACTCGAGCGCCTCCCGAGCCCGTGCCCGCGCCCACACCCGCACCCGCTGGTCCCCAGCCCGGAGGTTCCTCGAGGTCGCCTCGGAGGCGGGCCCCGGCGGCGGCGGGCCCTGGCGGAAGCGGCTCAGCAGACAAGCGGCCTCAGGGTACCGGGCGCCGCCGGGGCCGCCGCGCAGGTGCCTTGGCAAAATGACCCCGGGGTCACCGCGGCGCGGTGCCTGATGGGGGAGGCCGGGGAGCCCCTGCGGACCAACCGAGAGAGCTCAGCAGCTTGCAGGGACAGGCGGGACGCCCGCTGGGAGCTCACCCTGCTGCAACCCTCGCCTCCCTTTTCTATTTTTCCTGGCTTTCATCGTTATCTAGTCAGGAATCCGCGGGTTTCTTTTCACTATCATTGATCAACAATTATATGAGCAATATTAGAGTTAGTAGACTCCCCAGATCATCAAGTTCCCTCCCTACCACATACCCTATTAGAGTCACTATCCGTCAGCATAGTACGATTCTATAGAATCACTACTTGACTTCTGTGTATTACACTGACTTCCACGTGGAACCCCTCCCACATTATGGGAGCTAATCTTAATGCCCCCTTTCCACCCTTCTGCTTCCCTTCCCAACCAGCCTTCCTAGACGCTTACCTTTGGAAAATTGGTGATGGGGGGAGTCTAGTAAACATAATGTTACCCATGTAATTGGAGATTAATGACAAGTAAATAAATAAATAAATGATAGAATGCAGCAGCCCAGTTTTCAAAAGACATGTGCGCCCCTATGTCTATCACAGCACTACTCACAATAGCCAAGCTAACTGTCCATCAGAAGATGAGCAGTGGAATATTATTAGGCCCTATGCAGAACAGAAATCCCATCACTTGCAACAACATGGATGGAGCTAGAGGGTATTATGCACAGTGAAATAAACCCAGTGGAGAAAGACAAGTATGAAGTGATTTCACCAACATTTGGAAAAGGAAATCCAAGAGAAACTGCATGAACAAAAGGGCACTAGATTCACAGAACCCAAGAAGACACTGACAGTTACCAAAGGGCAAGGGACTGTGGTGGATAGTTGAGAATGGAGGGATAATGGGAGAGGGAAAGAAAGCGTGCATTACGATTAGCACGTATAATGTGGGAGCGGGGTCACAGGGAGGGCTGTACAACACAGAGAAGACAAGTAGTGATTCTACAGTATCTTTTTATGCTCATGGACAGTGACTGCAATGGGGTATCTTCCGGGAATCTTCGTGATCGGGGGAGTCAAGTAAATATAATGTTACTCATGCAATTGTATAATAATGACAGATAGATAGGTAGTTAGCTAGATGGAAAGACAGATAAATGAATGAATGCATAAATAAATAAATCCATATAAAGGAAGACAGAAAGAAAGTTAGATAGAATGTTAGAGAGACTGAAAAATAGATGGATAGATAGATAGATAGATGGATAAATAGATAGATACATAGATAGAAAGACAGATGAATGAATACATGACTAAATAAATACATACATGAGAGGGAAGGAAGGAAGGAAGGAGGGAGGGAGGGAGGGAGGGAGGAAGAAAGGAAGGAAGGAAGGAAGGAAGGCGTAAAGCACCAGCCCAGTTTTAAAAATCTACAATGATATGAGCTACATGATGGTTACTACACTCCCCAGATCAAGTCCACGCAACATACTCCATTACAGTCAGTGTCCATCAGCTTAGCAAGATGCTACAGAATCACGACTTAAACTCTCTGTACTATACTGACTTTCCCGTGGGACCTCCCCACACATAATGTGAGCTGGTCGTAATGCCCCCTGTACACCCTTCTCCCTCCCTTCCCAACCAGCCTTCCTAGTCCCTTACTTTCATAAGTTAGTGATGGGGAGGGTCAAGTAAACATAATGTTACTCATGTAGTTGTAGACTAATGATAAATAAACAATAAGTAAGTAAGTACATATATGAATACATACATAAAAAAGAAATAATAGAATACAGCAGACCAGTTTAGAAGAGACATGTGCACCCCTATGTTTATCACAGCACTATACACAATAGCCAAGGTAAGTGTCCATCAGTAGATGAACAGTGGAATATTATTCAGCCAGATGATGAAAACCAATCCTACCATTGACAACAACATGGATGGAGCTAGAGGGTATTATGCTCAGTGAAATAAGCCACGCAGAAAACAAAAAGTGTCAAATGATTTCACTCACCTATGGAGTATAAAAAAAAGAAAGAGAGTGAAAGAACAAGACAGTAGTAGCCTCACCGAACCCAGGAAGGGACTCACGCTTATGAACGGGAATGTGACTGAGGAGGATGGGTTGGAAAGGAGAGAAGAGAGGGAAAATGGGGCATTACGAGTAGCACACATAATGTGGGCAGGCGGCAGGTATGGTCAAGGCAGTATAACACCGCAAAGATCAGTAGCACTTCTACAGCATATTCCTGGGCTGGCGGACATTGACTCTTAAGGGCTATGTGTGGTGGGGACTTGGTAATGGGGGTAGTCTAACAACCATAATGTTGCTCATGGAACTGTTTAGTACTGACACCAAAATAAAAGGAAACACACAGTACCTTGGGTCTGGATTCCAAGTTTACCTGATGCTGTCAAGTTGGTCAGTGTCCACCTCACCAGAATCACAGCTGCTCCTCTAAGCATACACATTCTGTCTCTAGGAAAGAGGCACCACTGTGACATCATGGAATTTCCAGGCAACAGTGCTGCTCTTGCAAACTCCACCCCCATGGCGGGCACTGCCCAGCCGTGGGGAGCTGCATCACAAGATGAACAGGGAATATTATTCACCATATAAATAATGATTTCACTCGTGATTGGAGTATCAGAACAAAGAAAATACTGAAGGAGAAAACATGAGCAGTCTCACAGAAACCAGGAATGGACTACAAGTTACCAAAGGGAAAGAGACCGGGGTGGATAGTTGGGACAGGAGGGATAAAGGGAGAGGGAAAGAAAGTGTGCTTTACGATTAGCATGTATAATGTGGGAGGGGGGGTCACAGGGAGGGCTGTACAACACAGAGAAGACAAGTAGTGATTCTACAGTGTCTTACTATGCTCATGGACAGTGACTGCTAAGGGGTATGTGGGGGAATCTTCATGATGGGGCGAGTCTAATAAACATAATGTTACTCATGGAATTGTGTATTAATGACAGAAAGATAGACAGGAAGAGAGATTAATAGATATAGATAGACAAGAAATGAATTAATGCATGAATAAATAAATATATATGTACATAAACACATACATAAAAAGAAAGAAAGCAGAAGCCCAGCTGAAAAAAGACACACAAACCCCTGTGTTTAGCACAGCACTATTAACAACAGACAATCTACAATAACAGGAGCTACATTAAGGTTACTACATGCCCCAGATAAAGTCCACCAAACATACCACATGACAGTCACTGTCCATCAGCATAGTAAGATGCTATAGAATTACTATTTGAACTCTCTGTACTATACAGACTTCCGCACGGGAGGTACCCACACACTATGTGAGCTAATCATAATGCCCCCTGTTCTCCCTTCTCCCTCCCTTCACAACCAGTCTTTCTAGTCCCTTAAGCTTTGGTAAATTGGTGATGGATGGAGTCTACTAAACATAATGATACTCATGTAGTTGTTGACTAATGACAAATGAGTAAATAATAAATAAGCAACTACATAAATGAATACATACATAAAAAAATAAATAATAAAATGCAGCAGTCCAGTTTAAAACAGACATGTGGACCCCTATGTTTAACACACCACTATTTATAATAACCAAGCTAAGTGTCCAACAGAAGATGAAAAGTGCAATTTTATTCAGCCAAAACAAAACAAGAAATCCTACCATTTACAACAACATGGATGGAGCTAGAGGGTAATATGTACAGTGAAATAAGCCAGGCGCAGAAAGACAGGTATCAAATGATATCACTAACCTCTCAGAAGGAGAAGCAAGAGAAACTGAGTGAACAAAACAGCACCAGATTCATAGAAGCCAAGAATGGACTAACATTTACCAAAGGGAAAGAGACCGGTGTGGATAGCTGGGACTGGACGGATAAGGGGAGAGGGAAAGAAAGCGTGCATTGCGATTAGCACGTATAATGTGGGGGTCGGGGTCCCAGAGAGGCCTGTACATCACAGAGAAGACAAGTAGTGATCTTACAGCATCTTACTATGCTGATGGACAGTGACTGTGAAGGGGTATGTGGGGAGATCTTGGTGAAGGGGGGAGCCTAGTAAACATAATGTCCTCCATGTAATTGTAGATTAATGATAACAAAATATTTAAAAAAATTATAAATTGAATTAAGGAATGCAGAAAAGTGGAGACGTTTCATAAAAGAAGAGATACAAATGGCCAAAGAGTCCATGGAAAAATATTCAGCAACAGTAGTCATCAAAGAAGAGCAAATTAAAATAACAGTGTGACATCCCAAATATGCTAGAATGATTAAAAAAAACAAAACCTGACACTGCCAGACCTCAACTGTTGATCAATCTGGTGGGCATGTAAAATGGTACACCATTTTGGGAAAAAGATCTGGCAGTTTGGATAAACTTAAAAACATACTGCCCTCATGGCCCTGCAATTCCACTTGCAGGCTTTTACTCAAATGAAAATGGGTGCTTATGCTTACAAAAAGACCTATACACAAACCTTCTCAGAGACTATATTCACAGTAGGCCAAACTAAAAACAGGCTTCTTAAAACTTCTGTGGTTTATTCATAGAAAGAAGTACTACTCATCAATAGAAAGGACTGAATCACCAATACAAGATGATTGAATCTCACAGACATGTTGTGTAAAAAACCTTATGCAAAAACAAACCGACAATTGCAGGCGCGCCGGTCGGGCGGTGGGCAGGGGCGTTGGGCATGGGCGGGGCCGAAGGCGCCGCGGGGCGGAGCCAGGAGGTGGCGAGGGGTGGGCGCGCCGGGCGCGGGGAGCTGTCAGCGGCCGCTGCCACAGGGCCGCCACGCTGGCTGCACCCTTCCGCCAGGAGGAGGCCTTCAGGGAACTTGGGCGGCGGCGGCGGTTTGCTGCTTCCTGTGGAGGGAGGAGCGTTCGTGTGAGCGAGGCCAGGCAGGAGGCCTACACTCGAGCGCCTCCCGAGCCCGTGCCCGCGCTCACACCCGCACCCGCTGGTCCCCAGCCCGGAGGTTCCTCGAGGTCGCCTCGGAGGCGGGCCCCGGCGGCGGCGGGCCCTGGCGGAAGCGGCTCAGCAGACAAGCGGCCTCAGGGTACCGGGCGCCGCCGGGGCCGCCGCGCAGGTGCCTTGGCAAAATGACCCCGGGGTCACCGCGGCGCGGTGCCTGATGGGGGAGGCCGGGGAGCCCCTGCGGACCAATCGAGAGAGCTCAGCAGCTTGCAGGGACAGGCGGGACACCCGCTGGGAGCTCACCCAGCTGCAACCCTCGCCTCCCTTTTTTATTTTTCCTGGCTTTCATCGTTATCTAGTCAGGAATCCGCGGGTTTCTTTTCACTATCATTGATCAACAATTATATGAGCAATATTAGAGTTAGTAGACTCCCCAGATCATCAAGTTCCCTCCCTACCGCATACCCTATTAGAGTCACTATCCGTCAGCATAGTACGATTCTATAGAATCACTACTTGACTTCTGTGTATTACACTGACTTCCACGTGGAACCCCTCCCACATTATGGGAGCTAATCTTAATGCCCCCTTTCCACCCTTCTGCTTCCCTTCCCAACCAGCCTTCCTAGACGCTTACCTTTGGAAAATTGGTGATGGGGGGAGTCTAGTAAACATAATGTTACCCATGTAATTGGATATTAATGACAAGTAAATAAATAAATAAATGATAGAATGCAGCAGCCCTGTTTTCAAAAGACATGTGCGCCCCTATGTCTATAACAGCACTATTCACAATAGCCTAGCTAACTGTCCATCAGAAGATGAGCAGTGGAATATTATTAGGCCCTATGAAGAACAGAAATCCCATCACTTGCAACAACATGGATGGAGCTAGAGGGTATTATGCACAGTGAAATAAACCCAGTGGAGAAAGACAAGTATGAAGTGATTTCACCAACCTTTGGAAAAGGAAATCCAAGAGAAACTGCATGAACAAAAGGGCACTAGATTCACAGAACCCAAGAAGACACTGACAGTTACCAAAGGGCAAGGGACTGTGGTGGATAGTTGAGAATGGAGGGATAATGGGAGAGGGAAAGAAAGCGTGCATTACGATTAGCACGTATAATGTGGGAGCGGGGTCACAGGGAGGGCTGTACAACACAGAGAAGACAAGTAGTGATTCTACAGTATCTTTTTATGCTCATGGACAGTGACTGCAATGGGGTATCTTCCGGGAATCTTCGTGATCGGGGGCGTCAAGTAAATATAATGTTACTCATGCAATTGTATAATAATGACAGATAGATAGGTAGTTAGCTAGATGGAAAGACAGATAAATGAATGAATGCATAAATAAATAAATCCATATAAAGGAAGACAGAAAGAAAGTTAGATAGAATGTTAGAGAGACTGAAAAATAGATGGATAGATAGATAGATAGATGGATAAATAGATAGATACGTAGATAGAAAGACAGATGAATGAATACATGACTAAATAAATACATACATGAGAGGGAAGGAAGGAAGGAAGGAGGGAGGGAGGGAGGGAGGGAGGAATAAAGGAAGGAAGGAAGGAAGGAAGGCGTAAAGCACCAGCCCAGTTTTAAAAATCTACAATGATATGAGCTACATGATGGTTACTACACTCCCCAGATCAAGTCCACACAACATACTCCATTACAGTCAGTGTCCATCAGCTTAGCAAGATGCTACAGAATCACGACTTAAACTCTCTGTACTATACTGACTTTCCCGTGGGACCTCCCCACACATAATGTGAGCTGGTCGTAATGCCCCCTGTACACCCTTCTCCCTCCCTTCCCAACCAGCCTTCCTAGTCCCTTACTTTCATAAGTTAGTGATGGGGAGGGTCAAGTAAACATAATGTTACTCATGTAGTTGTAGACTAATGATAAATAAACAATAAGTAAGTAAGTACATACATGAATACATACATAAAAAATAAATAATAGAATACAGCAGACCAGTTTAGAAGAGACATGTGCACCCCTATGTTTATCACAGCACTATACACAATAGCCAAGGTAAGTGTCCATCAGTAGATGAACAGTGGAATATTATTCAGCCAGATGAAGAAAACCAATCCTACCATTTACAACAACATGGATGGAGCTAGAGGGTATTATGCTCAGTGAAATAAGCCACGCAGAAAACAAAACGTGTCAAATGATTTCACTCACCTATGGAGTATAAAAAAAAGAAAGAGAGTGTAAGAACAAGACAGTAGTAGCCTCACCGAACCCAGGAAGGGACTCACGCTTATGAACGGGAATGTGACTGAGGAGGATGGGTTGGAAAGGAGAGAAGAGAGGGAAAATGGGGCATTACGAGTAGCACACATAATGTGGGCAGGCGGCAGGTATGGTCAAGGCAGTATAACACCGCAAAGATCAGTAGCACTTCTACAGCATATTCCTGGGCTGGCGGACATTGACTCTTAAGGGCTATGTGTGGTGGGGACTTGGTAATGGGGGTAGTCTAACAACCATAATGTTGCTCATGGAACTGTTTAGTACTGACACCAAAATAAAAGGAAACACACAGTACCTTGGGTCTGGATTCCAAGTTTACCTGATGCTGTCAAGTTGGTCAGTGTCCACCTCACCAGAATCACAGCTGCTCCTCTAAGCATACACATTCTGTCTCTAGGAAAGAGGCACCACTGTGACATCATGGAATTTCCAGGCAACAGTGCTGCTCTTGCAAACTCCACCCCCATGCCGGGCACTGCCCAGCCATGGGGAGCTGCATCACAAGATGAACAGGGAATATTATTCACCATATAAATAATGATTTCACTCGTGATTGGAGTATCAGAACAAAGAAAATACTGAAGGAGAAAACATGAGCAGTCTCACAGAAACCAGGAATGGACTACAAGTTACCAAAGGGAAAGAGACCGGGGTGGATAGTTGGGACAGGAGGGATAAAGGGAGAGGGAAAGAAAGTGTGCTTTACGATTAGCATGTATAATGTGGGAGGGGGGGTCACAGGGAGGGCTGTACAACACAGAGAAGACAAGTAGTGATTCTACAGTGTCTTACTATGCTCATGGACAGTGACTGCTAAGGGGTATGTGGGGGAATCTTCATGATGGGGCGAGTCTAATAAACATAATGTTACTCATGGAATTGTGTATTAATGACAGAAAGATAGACAGGAAGAGAGATTAATAGATATAGATAGACAAGAAATGAATTAATGCATGAATAAATAAATATATATGTACATAAACACATACATAAAAAGAAAGAAAGCAGAAGCCCAGCTGAAAAAAGACACACAAACCCCTGTGTTTACCACAGCACTATTAACAACAGCCAATCTACAATAACAGGAGCTACATTAAGGTTACTACATGCCCCAGATAAAGTCCACCAAACATACCACATGACAGTCACTGTCCGTCAGCATAGTAAGATGCTATAGAATTACTATTTGAACTCTCTGTACTAGACAGACTTCCGCACGGGAGGTACCCACACACTATGTGAGCTAATCATAATGCCCCCTGTTCTCCCTTCTCCCTCCCTTCACAACCAGTCTTTCTAGACCCTTAAGCTTTGGTAAATTGGTGATGGATGGAGTCTACTAAACATAATGATACTCATGTAGTTGTTGACTAATGACAAATGAGTAAATAATAAATAAGCAACTACATAAATGAATACATACATAAAAAAATAAATAATAAAATGCAGCAGTCCAGTTTAAAACAGACATGTGGACCCCTATGTTTAACACACCACTATTTATAATAACCAAGCTAAGTGTCCAACAGAAGATGAAAAGTGCAATTTTATTCAGCCAAAACAAAACAAGAAATCCTACCATTTACAACAACATGGATGGAGCTAGAGGGTAATATGTACAGTGAAATAACCCAGGCGCAGAAAGACAGGTATCAAATGATATCACTAACCTCTCAGAAGGAGAAGCAAGAGAAACTGAGTGAACAAAACAGCACCAGATTCATAGAAGCCAAGAATGGACTAACATTTACCAAAGGGAAAGAGACCGGTGTGGATAGCTGGGACTGGACGGATAAGGGGAGAGGGAAAGAAAGCGTGCATTGCGATTAGCACGTATAATGTGGGGGTCGGGGTCCCAGAGAGGCCTGTACATCACAGAGAAGACAAGTAGTGATCTTACAGCATCTTACTATGCTGATGGACAGTGACTGTGAAGGGGTATGTGGGGAGATCTTGGTGAAGGGGGGAGCCTAGTAAACATAATGTCCTCCATGTAATTGTAGATTAATGATAACAAAATATTAAAAAAAATTATAAATTGAATTAAGGAATGCAGAAAAGTGGAGACGTTTCATAAAAGAAGAGATACAAATGGCCAAAGAGTCCATGGAAAAATATTCAGCAACAGTAGTCATCAAAGAAGAGCAAATTAAAATAACAGTGTGACATCCCAAATATGCTAGAATGATTAAAAAAAACAAAACCTGACACTGCCAGACCTCAACTGTTGATCAATCTGGTGGGCATGTAAAATGGTACACCATTTTGGGAAAAAGATCTGGCAGTTTGGATAAACTTAAAAACATACTGCCCTCATGGCCCTGCAATTCCACTTGCAGGCTTTTACTCAAATGAAAATGGGTGCTTATGCTTACAAAAAGACCTATACACAAACCTTCTCAGAGACTATATTCACAGTAGGCCAAACTAAAAACAGGCTTCTTAAAACTTCTGTGGTTTATTCATAGAAAGAAGTACTACTCATCAATAGAAAGGACTGAATCACCAATACAAGATGATTGAATCTCACAGACATGTTGTCTAAAAACCTTATGCAAAAACAAACCGACAATTGCAGGCGCGCCGGTCGGGCGGTGGGCAGGGGCGTTGGGCATGGGCGGGGCCGAAGGCGCCGCGGGGCGGAGCCAGGAGGTGGCGAGGGGTGGGCGCGCCGGGCGCGGGGAGCTGTCAGCGGCCGCTCTCACAGGGCCGCGTCGCTGGCTGCACCCTTCCGCCAGGAGGAGGCCTTCAGGGAACTTGGGCGGCGGCGGCGGTTCGCTGCTTCCTGGGGAGGGAGGAGCGTTCGTGTGAGCGAGGCCAGGCAGGAGGCCTACACTCGAGCGCCTCCCGAGACCGTGCCCGCGCTCACACCCGCACCCGCTGGTCCCCAGCCCGGAGGTTCCTCGAGGTCGCCTCGGAGGCGGGCCCCGGCGGCGGCGGGCCCTGGCGGAAGCGGCTCAGCAGACAAGCGGCCTCAGGGTACCGGGCGCCGCGGGGGCCGCCGCGCAGGTGCCTTGGCAAAATGACCCCGGGGTCACCGCGGCGCGGTGCCTGATGGGGGAGGCCGGGGAGCCCCTGCGGACCAACCGAGAGAGCTCAGCAGCTTGCAGGGACAGGCGGGACGCCCGCTGGGAGCTCACCCTGCTGCAACCCTCGCCTCCCTTTTTTATTTTTCCTGGCTTTCATCGTTATCTAGTCAGGAATCCGCGGGTTTCTTTTCACTATCATTGATCAACAATTATATGAGCAATATTAGAGTTAGTAGACTCCCCAGATCATCAAGTTCCCTCCCTACCGCATACCCTATTAGAGTCACTATCCGTCAGCATAGTACGATTCTATAGAATCACTACTTGACTTCTGTGTATTACACTGACTTCCACGTGGAACCCCTCCCACATTATGGGAGCTAATCTTAATGCCCCCTTTCCACCCTTCTGCTTCCCTTCCCAACCAGCCTTCCTAGACGCTTACCTTTGGAAAATTGGTGATGGGGGGAGTCTAGTAAACATAATGTTACCCATGTAATTGGATATTAATGACAAGTAAATAAATAAATAAATGATAGAATGCAGCAGCCCTGTTTTCAAAAGACATGTGCGCCCCTATGTCTATCACAGCACTATTCACAATAGCCTAGCTAACTGTCCATCAGAAGATGAGCAGTGGAATATTATTAGGCCCTATGAAGAACAGAAATCCCATCACTTGCAACAACATGGATGGAGCTAGAGGGTATTATGCATAGTGAAATAAACCCAGTGGAGAAAGACAAGTATGAAGTGATTTCACCAACCTTTGGAAAAGGAAATCCAAGAGAAACTGCATGAACAAAAGGGCACTAGATTCACAGAACCCAAGAAGACACTGACAGTTACCAAAGGGCAAGGGACTGTGGTGGATAGTTGAGAATGGAGGGATAATGGGAGAGGGAAAGAAAGCGTGCATTACGATTAGCACGTATAATGTGGGAGCGGGGTCACAGGGAGGGCTGTACAACACAGAGAAGACAAGTAGTGATTCTACAGTATCTTTTTATGCTCATGGACAGTGACTGCAATGGGGTATCTTCCGGGAATCTTCGTGATCGGGGGAGTCAAGTAAATATAATGTTACTCATGCAATTGTATAATAATGACAGATAGATAGGTAGTTAGCTAGATGGAAAGACAGATAAATGAATGAATGCATAAATAAATAAATCCATATAAAGGAAGACAGAAAGAAAGTTAGATAGAATGTTAGAGAGACTGAAAAATAGATGGATAGATAGATAGATAGATGGATAAATAGATACGTAGATAGAAAGACAGATGAATGAATACATGACTAAATAAATACATACATGAGAGGGAAGGAAGGAAGGAAGGAGGGAGGGAGGGAGGGAGGGAGGAAGAAAGGAAGGAAGGAAGGAAGGAAGGCGTAAAGCACCAGCCCAGTTTTAAAAATCTACAATGATATGAGCTACATGATGGTTACTACACTCCCCAGATCAAGTCCACGCAACATACTCCATTACAGTCAGTGTCCATCAGCTTAGCAAGATGCTACAGAATCACGACTCAAAACTCTCTGTACTATACTGACTTTCCCGTGGGACCTCCCCACACATAATGTGAGCTGGTCGTAATGCCCCCTGTACACCCTTCTCCCTCCCTTCCCAACCAGCCTTCCTAGTCCCTTACTTTCATAAATTAGTGATGGGGAGGGTCAAGTAAACATAATGTTTCTCATGTAGTTGTAGACTAATGATAAATAAACAATAAGTAAGTAAGTACATACATGAATACATACATAAAAAATAAATAATAGAATACAGCAGACCAGTTTAGAAGAGACATGTGAACCCCTATGTTTATCACAGCACTATACACAATAGCCAAGGTAAGTGTCCATCAGTAGATGAACAGTGGAATATTATTCAGCCAGATGAAGAAAACCAATCCTACCATTTACAACAACATGGATGGAGCTAGAGGGTATTATGCTCAGTGAAATAAGCCACGCAGAAAACAAAAAGTGTCAAATGATTTCACTCACCTATGGAGTATAAAAAAAAGAAAGAGAGTGAAAGAACAAGACAGTAGTAGCCTCACCGAACCCAGGAAGGGACTCACGCTTACGAACGGGAATGTGACTGAGGAGGATGGGTTGGAAAGGAGAGAAGAGAGGGAAAATGGGGCATTACGAGGAGCACACATAATGTGGGCAGGCGGCAGGTATGGTCAAGGCAGTATAACACCGCAAAGATCAGTAGCACTTCTACAGCATATTCCTGGGCTGGCGGACATTGACTCTTAAGGGCTATGTGTGGTGGGGACTTGGTAATGGGGGTAGTCTAACAACCATAATGTTGCTCATGGAACTGTTTAGTACTGACACCAAAATAAAAGGAAACACACAGTACCTTGGGTCTGGATTCCAAGTTTACCTGATGCTGTCAAGTTGGTCAGTGTACACCTCACCAGAATCACAGCTGCTCCTCTAAGCATACACATTCTGTCTCTAGGAAAGAGGCACCACTGTGACATCATGGAATTTCCAGGCAACAGTGCTGCTCTTGCAAACTCCACCCCCATGCCGGGCACTGCCCAGCCATGGGGAGCTGCATCACAAGATGAACAGGGAATATTATTCACCATATAAATAATGATTTCACTCGTGATTGGAGTATCAGAACAAAGAAAATACTGAAGGAGAAAACATGAGCAGTCTCACAGAAACCAGGAATGGACTACAAGTTACCAAAGGGAAAGAGACCGGGGTGGATAGTTGGGACAGGAGGGATAAAGGGAGAGGGAAAGAAAGTGTGCTTTACGATTAGCATGTATAATGTGGGAGGGGGGGTCACAGGGAGGGCTGTACAACACAGAGAAGACAAGTAGTGATTCTACAGTGTCTTACTATGCTCATGGACAGTGACTGCTAAGGGGTATGTGGGGGAATCTTCATGATGGGGCGAGTCTAATAAACATAATGTTACTCATGGAATTGTGTATTAATGACAGAAAGATAGACAGGAAGAGAGATTAATAGATATAGATAGACAAGAAATGAATTAATGCATGAATAAATAAATATATATGTACATAAACACATACATAAAAAGAAAGAAAGCAGAAGCCAAGCTGAAAAAAGACACACAAACCCCTGTGTTTACCACAGCACTATTAACAACAGCCAATCTACAATAACAGGAGCTACATTAAGGTTACTACATGCCCCAGATAAAGTCCACCAAACATACCACATGACAGTCACTGTCCGTCAGCATAGTAAGATGCTATAGAATTACTATTTGAACTCTCTGTACTATACAGACTTCCGCACGGGAGGTACCCACACACTATGTGAGCTAATCATAATGCCCCCTGTTCTCCCTTCTCCCTCCCTTCACAACCAGTCTTTCTAGTCCCTTAAGCTTTGGTAAATTGGTGATGGATGGAGTCTACTAAACATAATGATACTCATGTAGTTGTTGACTAATGACAAATGAGTAAATAATAAATAAGCAACTACATAAATGAATACATACATAAAAAAATAAATAATAAAATGCAGCAGTCCAGTTTAAAACAGACATGTGGACCCCTATGTTTAACACACCACTATTTATAATAACCAAGCTAAGTGTCCAACAGAAGATGAAAAGTGCAATTTTATTCAGCCAAAACAAAACAAGAAATCCTACCATTTACAACAACATGGATGGAGCTAGAGGGTAATATGTACAGTGAAATAACCCAGGCGCAGAAAGACAGGTATCAAATGATATCACTAACCTCTCAGAAGGAGAAGCAAGAGAAACTGAGTGAACAAAACAGCACCAGATTCATAGAAGCCAAGAATGGACTAACATTTACCAAAGGGAAAGAGACCGGTGTGGATAGCTGGGACTGGACGGATAAGGGGAGAGGGAAAGAAAGCGTGCATTGCGATTAGCACGTATAATGTGGGGGGGGAGGGGTCCCAGAGAGGCCTGTACATCACAGAGAAGACAAGTAGTGATCTTACAGCATCTTACTATGCTGATGGACAGTGACTGTGAAGGGGTATGTGGGGAGATCTTGGTGAAGGGGGGAGCCTAGTAAACATAATGTCCTCCATGTAATTGTAGATTAATGATAACAAAATATTTAAAAAAATTATAAATTGAATTAAGGAATGCAGAAAAGTGGAGACGTTTCATAAAAGAAGAGATACAAATGGCCAAAGAGTCCATGGAAAAATATTCAGCAACAGTAGTCATCAAAGAAGAGCAAATTAAAATAACAGTGTGACATCCCAAATATGCTAGAATGATTAAAAAAAACAAAACCTGACACTGCCAGACCTCAACTGTTGATCAATCTGGTGGGCATGTAAAATGGTACACCATTTTGGGAAAAAGATCTGGCAGTTTGGATAAACTTAAAAACATACTGCCCTCATGGCCCTGCAATTCCACTTGCAGGCTTTTACTCAAATGAAAATGGGTGCTTATGCTTACAAAAAGACCTATACACAAACCTTCTCAGAGACTATATTCACAGTAGGCCAAACTAAAAACAGGCTTCTTAAAACTTCTGTGGTTTATTCATAGAAAGAAGTACTACTCATCAATAGAAAGGACTGAATCACCAATACAAGATGATTGAATCTCACAGACATGTTGTGTAAAAAACCTTATGCAAAAACAAACCGACAATTGCAGGCGCGCCGCTCGGGTGGTGGGCAGGGGCGTTGGGCATGGGCGGGGCCGAAGGCGCCGCGGGGCGGAGCCAGGAGGTGGCGAGGGGTGGGCGCGCCGGGCGCGGGGAGCTGTCAGCGGCCGCTCTCACAGGGCCGCGTCGCTGGCTGCACCCTTCCGCCAGAAGGAGGCCTTCAGGGAACTTGGGCGGCGGCGGCGGTTCGCTGCTTCCTGGGGAGGGAGGAGCGTTCGTGTGAGCGAGGCCAGGCAGGAGGCCTACACTCGAGCGCCTCCCGAGCCCGTGCCCGCGCTCACACCCGCACCCGCTGGTCCCCAGCCCGGAGGTTCCTCGAGGTCGCCTCGGAGGCGGGCCCCGGCGGCGGCGGCGTGCCCTGGCGGAAGCGGCTCAGCAGACAAGCGGCCTCAGGGTACCGGGCGCCGCCGGGGCCGCCGCGCAGGTGCCTTGGCAAAATGACCCCGGGGTCACCGCGGCGCGGTGCCTGATGGGGGAGGCCGGGGAGCCCCTGCGGACCAACCGAGAGAGCTCAGCAGCTTGCAGGGACAGGCGGGACGCCCGCTGGGAGCTCACCCTGCTGCAACCCTCGCCTCCCTTTTTTATTTTTCCTGGCTTTCATCGTTATCTAGTCAGGAATCCGCGGGTTTCTTTTCACTATCATTGATCAACAATTATATGAGCAATATTAGAGTTAGTAGACTCCCCAGATCATCAAGTTCCCTCCCAACCGCATACCCTATTAGAGTCACTATCCGTCAGCATAGTACGATTCTATAGAATCACTACTTGACTTCTGTGTATTACACTGACTTCCACGTGGAACCCCTCCCACATTATGGGAGCTAATCTTAATGCCCCCTTTCCACCCTTCTGCTTCCCTTCCCAACCAGCCTTCCTAGACGCTTACCTTTGGAAAATTGGTGATGGGGGGAGTCTAGTAAACATAATGTTACCCATGTAATTGGATATTAATGACAAGTAAATAAATAAATAAATGATAGAATGCAGCAGCCCTGTTTTCAAAAGACATGTGCGCCCCTATGTCTATCACAGCACTATTCACAATAGCCTAGCTAACTGTCCATCAGAAGATGAGCAGTGGAATATTATTAGGCCCTATGAAGAACAGAAATCCCATCACTTGCAACAACATGGATGGAGCTAGAGGGTATTATGCATAGTGAAATAAACCCAGTGGAGAAAGACAAGTATGAAGTGATTTCACCAACCTTTGGAAAAGGAAATCCAAGAGAAACTGCATGAACAAAAGGGCACTAGATTCACAGAACCCAAGAAGACACTGACAGTTACCAAAGGGCAAGGGACTGTGGTGGATAGTTGAGAATGGAGGGATAATGGGAGAGGGAAAGAAAGCGTGCATTACGATTAGCACGTATAATGTGGGAGCGGGGTCACAGGGAGGGCTGTACAACACAGAGAAGACAAGTAGTGATTCTACAGTATCTTTTTATGCTCATGGACAGTGACTGCAATGGGGTATCTTCCGGGAATCTTCGTGATCGGGGGAGTCAAGTAAATATAATGTTACTCATGCAATTGTATAATAATGACAGATAGATAGGTAGTTAGCTAGATGGAAAGACAGATAAATGAATGAATGCATAAATAAATAAATCCATATAAAGGAAGACAGAAAGAAAGTTAGATAGAATGTTAGAGAGACTGAAAAATAGATGGATAGATAGATAGATAGATGGATAAATAGATACGTAGATAGAAAGACAGATGAATGAATACATGACTAAATAAATACATACATGAGAGGGAAGGAAGGAAGGAAGGAGGGAGGGAGGGAGGGAGGGAGGAAGAAAGGAAGGAAGGAAGGAAGGAAGGCGTAAAGCACCAGCCCAGTTTTAAAAATCTACAATGATATGAGCTACATGATGGTTACTACACTCCCCAGATCAAGTCCACGCAACATACTCCATTACAGTCAGTGTCCATTAGCTTAGCAAGATGCTACAGAATCACGACTTAAACTCTCTGTACTATACTGACTTTCCTTTGGGACCTTCCCACACATAATGTGAGCTGGTCGTAATGCCCCCTGTACACCCTTCTCCCTCCCTTCCCAACCAGCCTTCCTAGTCCCTTACTTTCATAAATTAGTGATGGGGAGGGTCAAGTAAACATAATGTTACTCATGTAGTTGTAGACTAATGATAAATAAACAATAAGTAAGTAAGTACATATATGAATACATACATAAAAAATAAATAATAGAATACAGCAGACCAGTTTAGAAGAGACATGTGCACCCCTATGTTTATCACAGCACTATACACAATAGCCAAGGTAAGTGTCCATCAGTAGATGAACAGTGGAATATTATTCAGCCAGATGAAGAAAACCAATCCTACCATTTACAACAACATGGATGGAGCTAGAGGGTATTATGCTCAGTGAAATAAGCCACGCAGAAAACAAAAAGTGTCAAATGATTTCACTCACCTATGGAGTATAAAAAAAAGAAAGAGAGTGAAAGAACAAGACAGTAGTAGCCTCACCAAACCCAGGAAGGGACTCACGCTTACGAACGGGAATGTGACTGAGGAGGATGGGTTGGAAAGGAGAGAAGAGAGGGAAAATGGGGCATTACGAGGAGCACACATAATGTGGGCAGGCGGCAGGTATGGTCAAGGCAGTATAACACCGCAAAGATCAGTAGCACTTCTACAGCATATTCCTGGGCTGGCGGACATTGACTCTTAAGGGCTATGTGTGGTGGGGACTTGGTAATGGGGGTAGTCTAACAACCATAATGTTGCTCATGGAACTGTTTAGTACTGACACCAAAATAAAAGGAAACACACAGTACCTTGGGTCTGGATTCCAAGTTTACCTGATGCTGTCAAGTTGGTCAGTGTCCACCTCACCAGAATCACAGCTGCTCCTCTAAGCATACACATTCTGTCTCTAGGAAAGAGGCACCACTGTGACATCATGGAATTTCCAGGCAACAGTGCTGCTCTTGCAAACACCACCCCCATGGCGGGCACTGCCCAGCCGTGGGGAGCTGCATCACAAGATGAACAGGGAATATTATTCACCATATAAATAATGATTTCACTCGTGATTGGAGTATCAGAACAAAGAAAATACTGAAGGAGAAAACATGAGCAGTCTCACAGAAACCAGGAATGGACTACAAGTTACCAAAGGGAAAGAGACCGGGGTGGATAGTTGGGACAGGAGGGATAAAGGGAGAGGGAAAGAAAGTGTGCTTTACGATTAGCATGTATAATGTGGGAGGGGGGGGTCACAGGGAGGGCTGTACAACACAGAGAAGACAAGTAGTGATTCTACAGTGTCTTACTATGCTCATGGACAGTGACTGCTAAGGGGTATGTGGGGGAATCTTCATGATGGGGGGAGTCTAATAAACATAATGTTACTCATGGAATTGTGTATTAATGACAGAAAGAAAGACAGGAAGAGAGATTAATAGATATAGATAGACAAGAAATGAATTAATGCATGAATAAATAAATATATATGTACATAAACACATACATAAAAAGAAAGAAAGCAGAAGCCCAGCTGAAAAAAGACACACAAACCCCTGTGTTTACCACAGCACTATTAACAACAGCCAATCTACAATAACAGGAGCTACATTAAGGTTACTACATACCCCAGATAAAGTCCACCAAACATACCACATTACAGTCACTGTCTGTCAGCATAGTAAGATGCTATAGAATTACTATTTGAACTCTCTGTACTAGACAGACTTCCGCACAGGAGGTACCCACACACTATGTGAGCTAATCATAATGCCCCCTGTTCTCCCTTCTCCCTCCCTTCACAACCAGTCTTTCTAGTCCCTTAAGCTTTGGTAAATTGGTGATGGATGGAGTCTACTAAACATAATGATACTCATGTAGTTGTTGACTAATGACAAATGAGTAAATAATAAATAAGCAACTACATAAATGAATACATACATAAAAAAATAAATAATAAAATGCAGCAGTCCAGTTTAAAACAGACATGTGGACCCCTATGTTTAACACACCACTATTTATAATAACCAAGCTAAGTGTCCAACAGAAGATGAAAAGTGCAATTTTATTCAGCCAAAACAAAACAAGAAATCCTACCATTTACAACAACATGGATGGAGCTAGAGGGTAATATGTACAGTGAAATAACCCAGGCGCAGAAAGACAGGTATCAAATGATATCACTAACCTCTCAGAAGGAGAAGCAAGAGAAACTGAGTGAACAAAACAGCACCAGATTCATAGAAGCCAAGAATGGACTAACATTTACCAAAGGGAAAGAGACCGGTGTGGATAGCTGGGACTGGACGGATAAGGGGAGAGGGAAAGAAAGCGTGCATTGCGATTAGCACGTATAATGTGGGGGGGTCGGTCCCAGAGAGGCCTGTACATCACAGAGAAGACAAGTAGTGATCTTACAGCATCTTACTATGCTGATGGACAGTGACTGTGAAGGGGTATGTGGGGAGATCTTGGTGAAGGGGGGAGCCTAGTAAACATAATGTCCTCCATGTAATTGTAGATTAATGATACCAAAATATTTAAAAAATTATAAATTGAATTAAGGAATGCAGAAAAGTGGAGACGTTTCATAAAAGAAGAGATACAAATGGCCAAAGAGTCCATGGAAAAATATTCAGCAACAGTAGTCATCAAAGAAGAGCAAATTAAAATAACAGTGTGACATCCCAAATATGCTAGAATGATTAAAAAAAACAAAACCTGACACTGCCAGACCTCAACTGTTGATCAATCTGGTGGGCATGTAAAATGGTACACCATTTTGGGAAAAAGATCTGGCAGTTTGGATAAACTTAAAAACATACTGCCCTCATGGCCCTGCAATTCCACTTGCAGGCTTTTACTCAAATGAAAATGGGTGCTTATGCTTACAAAAAGACCTATACACAAACCTTCTCAGAGACTATATTCACAGTAGGCCAAACTAAAAACAGGCTTCTTAAAACATCTGTGGTTTATTCATAGAAAGAAGTACTACTCATCAATAGAAAGGACTGAATCACCAATACAAGGTGATTGAATCTCACAGACATGTTGTGTAAAAAACCTTATGCAAACACAAACCGACAATTGCAGGCGCGCCGGTCGGGCGGTGGGCAGGGGCGTTGGGCATGGGCGGGGCCGAAGGCGCCGCGGGGCGGAGCCAGGAGGTGGCGAGGGGTGGGCGCGCCGGGCGCGGGGAGCTGTCAGCGGCCGCTCTCACAGGGCCGCGTCGCTGGCTGCACCCTTCCGCCAGGAGGAGGCCTTCAGGGAACTTGGGCGGCGGCGGCGGTTCGCTGCTTCCTGGGGAGGAAGGAGCGTTCGTGTGAGCGAGGCCAGGCAGGAGGCCTACACTCGAGCGCCTCCCGAGCCCGTGCCCGCGCCCACACCCGCACCCGCTGGTCCCCAGCCCGGAGGTTCCTCGAGGTCGCCTCGGAGGCGGGCCCCGGCGGCGGCGGGCCCTGGCGGAAGCGGCTCAGCAGACAAGCGGCCTCAGGGTACCGGGCGCCGCCGGGGCCGCCGCGCAGGTGCCTTGGCAAAATGACCCCGGGGTCACCGCGGCGCGGTGCCTGATGGGGGAGGCCGGGGAGCCCCTGCGGACCAACCGAGAGAGCTCAGCAGCTTGCAGGGACAGGCGGGACGCCCGCTGGGAGCTCACCCTGCTGCAACCCTCGCCTCCCTTTTTTATTTTTCCTGGCTTTCATCGTTATCTAGTCAGGAATCCGCGGGTTTCTTTTCACTATCATTGATCAACAATTATATGAGCAATATTAGAGTTAGTAGACTCCCCAGATCATCAAGTTCCCTCCCTACCACATACCCTATTAGAGTCACTATCCGTCAGCATAGTACGATTCTATAGAATCACTACTTGACTTCTCTGTATTACACTGACTTCCACGTGGAACCCCTCCCACATTATGGGAGCTAATCTTAATGCCCCCTTTCCACCCTTCTGCTTCCCTTCCCAACCAGCCTTCCTAGACGCTTACCTTTGGAAAATTGGTGATGGGGGGAGTCTAGTAAACATAATGTTACCCATGTAATTGGAGATTAATGACAAGTAAATAAATAAATAAATGATAGAATGCAGCAGCCCAGTTTTCAAAAGACATGTGCGCCCCTATGTCTATCACAGCACTATTCACAATAGCCAAGCTAACTGTCCATCAGAAGATGAGCAGTGGAATATTATTAGGCCCTATGCAGAACAGAAATCCCATCACTTGCAACAACATGGATGGAGCTAGAGGGTATTATGCACAGTGAAATAAACCCAGTGGAGAAAGACAAGTATGAAGTGATTTCACCAACCTTTGGAAAAGGAAATCCAAGAGAAACTGCATGAACAAAAGGGCACTAGATTCACAGAACCCAAGAAGACACTGACAGTTACCAAAGGGCAAGGGACTGTGGTGGATAGTTGAGAATGGAGGGATAATGGGAGAGGGAAAGAAAGCGTGCATTACGATTAGCACGTATAATGTGGGAGCGGGGTCACAGGGAGGGCTGTACAACACAGAGAAGACAAGTAGTGATTCTACAGTATCTTTTTATGCTCATGGACAGTGACTGCAATGGGGTATCTTCCGGGAATCTTCGTGATCGGGGGAGTCAAGTAAATATAATGTTACTCATGCAATTGTATAATAATGACAGATAGATAGGTAGTTAGCTAGATGGAAAGACAGATAAATGAATGAATGCATAAATAAATAAATCCATATAAAGGAAGACAGAAAGAAAGTTAGATAGAATGTTAGAGAGACTGAAAAATAGATGGATAGATAGATAGATAGATGGATAAATAGATAGATATGTAGATAGAAAGACAGATGAATGAATACATGACTAAATAAATACATACATGAGAGGGAAGGAAGGAAGGAAGGAGGGAGGGAGGGAGGGAGGGAGGAAGAAAGGAAGGAAGGAAGGAAGGAAGGAGTAAAGCACCAGCCCAGTTTTAAAAATCTACAATGATATGAGCTACATGATGGTTACTACACTCCCCAGATCAAGTCCACGCAACATACTCCATTACAGTCAGTGTCCATCAGCTTAGCAAGATGCTACAGAGTCACGACTTAAACTCTCTGTACTATACTGACTTTCCCGTGGGACCTCCCCACACATAATGTGAGCTGGTCGTAATGCCCCCTGTACACCCTTCTCCCTCCCTTCCCAACCAGCCTTCCTAGTCCCTTACTTCCATAAATTAGTGATGGGGAGGGTCAAGTAAACATAATGTTACTCATGTAGATGTAGACTAATGATAAGAAAACAATAAGTAAGGAAGAGTACATACATGGATACATACATAAAAAATAAAGAATAGAATACAGCAGACCAGTTTAGAAGAGACATGTGCACCCCTATGTTTATCACAGCACTATACACAATAGCCAAGGTAAGTGTCCATCAGTAGATGAACAGTGGAATATTATTCAGCCAGATGAAGAAAACCAATCCTACCATTTACAACAACATGGATGGAGCTAGAGGGTATTATGCTCAGTGAAATAAGCCACGCAGAAAACAAAAAGTGTCAAATGATTTCACTCACCTATGGAGTATAAAAAAAAGAAAGAGAGTGAAAGAACAAGACAGTAGTAGCCTCACCGAACCCAGGAAGGGACTCACGGTTACGAACGGGAATGTGACTGAGGAGGATGGGTTGGAAAGGAGAGAAGAGAGGGAAAATGGGGCATTACGAGTAGCACACATAATGTGGGCAGGCGGCAGGTATGGTCAAGGCAGTATAACACAGCAAAGATCAGTAGCACTTCTACAGCATATTCCTGGGCTGATGGACATTGACTCTTAAGGGCTATGTGTGGGGGGGACTTGGTAATGGGGGTAGTCTAACAACCATAATGTTGCTCATGGAACTGTTTAGTACTGACACCAAAATAAAAGGAAACACACAGTACCTTGGGTCTGGATTCCAAGTTTACCTGATGCTGTCAAGTTGGTCAGTGTCCACCTCACCAGAATCACAGCTGCTCCTCTAAGCATACACATTCTGTCTCTAGGAAAGAGGCACCACTGTGACATCATGGAATTTCCAGGCAACAGTGCTGCTCTTGCAAACTCCACCCCCATGGCGGGCACTGCCCAGCCGTGGGGAGCTGCATCACAAGATGAACAGGGAATATTATTCACCATATAAATAATGATTTCACTCGTGATTGGAGTATCAGAACAAAGAAAATACTGAAGGAGAAAACATGAGCAGTCTCACAGAAACCAGGAATGGACTACAAGTTACCAAAGGGAAAGAGACCGGGGTGGATAGTTGGGACAGGAGGGATAAAGGGAGAGGGAAAGAAAGTGTGCTTTACGATTAGCATGTATAATGTGGGAGGGGGGGTCACAGGGAGGGCTGTACAACACAGAGAAGACAAGTAGTGATTCTACAGTGTCTTACTATGCTCATGGACAGTGACTGCTAAGGGGTATGTGGGGGAATCTTCATGATGGGGCGAGTCTAATAAACATAATGTTACTCATGGAATTGTGTATTAATGACAGAAAGATAGACAGGAAGAGAGATTAATAGATATAGATAGACAAGAAATGAATTAATGCATGAATAAATAAATATATATGTACATAAACACATACATAAAAAGAAAGAAAGCAGAAGCCCAGCTGAAAAAAGACACACAAACCCCTGTGTTTACCACAGCACTATTAACAACAGCCAATCTACAATAACAGGAGCTACATTAAGGTTACTACATGCCCCAGATAAAGTCCACCAAACATACCACATGACAGTCACTGTCCGTCAGCATAGTAAGATGCTATAGAATTACTATTTGAACTCTCTGTACTAGACAGACTTCCGCACGGGAGGTACCCACACACTATGTGAGCTAATCATAATGCCCCCTGTTCTCCCTTCTCCCTCCCTTCACAACCAGTCTTTCTAGTCCCTTAAGCTTTGGTAAATTGGTGATGGATGGAGTCTACTAAACATAATGATACTCATGTAGTTGTTGACTAATGACAAATGAGTAAATAATAAATAAGCAACTACATAAATGAATACATACATAAAAAAATAAATAATAAAATGCAGCAGTCCAGTTTAAAACAGACATGTGGACCCCTATGTTTAACACACCACTATTTATAATAACCAAGCTAAGTGTCCAACAGAAGATGAAAAGTGCAATTTTATTCAGCCAAAACAAAACAAGAAATCCTACCATTTACAACAACATGGATGGAGCTAGAGGGTAATATGTACAGTGAAATAACCCAGGCGCAGAAAGACAGGTATCAAATGATATCACTAACCTCTCAGAAGGAGAAGCAAGAGAAACTGAGTGAACAAAACAGCACCAGATTCATAGAAGCCAAGAATGGACTAACATTTACCAAAGGGAAAGAGACCGGTGTGGATAGCTGGGACTGGACGGATAAGGGGAGAGGGAAAGAAAGCGTGCATTGCGATTAGCACGTATAATGTGGGGGGGGAGGGGTCCCAGAGAGGCCTGTACATCACAGAGAAGACAAGTAGTGATCTTACAGCATCTTACTATGCTGATGGACAGTGACTGTGAAGGGGTATGTGGGGAGATCTTAGTGAAGGGGGGAGCCTAGTAAACATAATGTCCTCCATGTAATTGTAGATTAATGATACCAAAATATTTAAAAAATTATAAATTGAATTAAGGAATGCAGAAAAGTGGAGACGTTTCATAAAAGAAGAGATACAAATGGCCAAAGAGTCCATGGAAAAATATTCAGCAACAGTAGTCATCAAAGAAGAGCAAATTAAAATAACAGTGTGACATCCCAAATATGCTAGAATGATTAAAAAAAACAAAACCTGACACTGCCAGACCTCAACTGTTGATCAATCTGGTGGGCATGTAAAATGGTACACCATTTTGGGAAAAAGATCTGGCAGTTTGGATAAACTTAAAAACATACTGCCCTCATGGCCCTGCAATTCCACTTGCAGGCTTTTACTCAAATGAAAATGGGTGCTTATGCTTACAAAAAGACCTATACACAAACCTTCTCAGAGACTATATTCACAGTAGGCCAAACTAAAAACAGGCTTCTTAAAACATCTGTGGTTTATTCATAGAAAGAAGTACTACTCATCAATAGAAAGGACTGAATCACCAATACAAGGTGATTGAATCTCACAGACATGTTGTGTAAAAAACCTTATGCAAACACAAACCGACAATTGCAGGCGCGCCGGTCGGGCGGTGGGCAGGGGCGTTGGGCATGGGCGGGGCCGAAGGCGCCGCGGGGCGGAGCCAGGAGGTGGCGAGGGGTGGGCGCGCCGGGCGCGGGGAGCTGTCAGCGGCCGCTCTCACAGGGCCGCGTCGCTGGCTGCACCCTTCCGCCAGGAGGAGGCCTTCAGGGAACTTGCGCGGCGGCGGCGGTTCGCTGCTTCCTGGGGAGGGAGGAGCGTTCGTGTGAGCGAGGCCAGGCAGGAGGCCTACACTCGAGCGCCTCCCGAGCCCGTGCCCGCGCCCACACCCGCACCCGCTGGTCCCCAGCCCGGAGGTTCCTCGAGGTCGCCTCGGAGGCGGGCCCCGGCGGCGGCGGGCCCTGGCGGAAGCGGCTCAGCAGACAAGCGGCCTCAGGGTACCGGGCGCCGCCGGGGCCGCCGCGCAGGTGCCTTGGCAAAATGACCCCGGGGTCACCGCGGCGCGGTGCCTGATGGGGGAGGCCGGGGAGCCCCTGCGGACCAACCGAGAGAGCTCAGCAGCTTGCAGGGACAGGCGGGACGCCCGCTGGGAGCTCACCCTGCTGCAACCCTCGCCTCCCTTTTTTATTTTTCCTGGCTTTCATCGTTATCTAGTCAGGAATCCGCGGGTTTCTTTTCACTATCATTGATCAACAATTATATGAGCAATATTAGAGTTAGTAGACTCCCCAGATCATCAAGTTCCCTCCCTACCACATACCCTATTAGAGTCACTATCCGTCAGCATAGTACGATTCTATAGAATCACTACTTGACTTCTCTGTATTACACTGACTTCCACGTGGAACCCCTCCCACATTATGGGAGCTAATCTTAATGCCCCCTTTCCACCCTTCTGCTTCCCTTCCCAACCAGCCTTCCTAGACGCTTACCTTTGGAAAATTGGTGATGGGGGGAGTCTAGTAAACATAATGTTACCCATGTAATTGGAGATTAATGACAAGTAAATAAATAAATAAATGATAGAATGCAGCAGCCCAGTTTTCAAAAGACATGTGCGCCCCTATGTCTATCACAGCACTATTCACAATAGCCAAGCTAACTGTCCATCAGAAGATGAGCAGTGGAATATTATTAGGCCCTATGCAGAACAGAAATCCCATCACTTGCAACAACATGGATGGAGCTAGAGGGTATTATGCACAGTGAAATAAACCCAGTGGAGAAAGACAAGTATGAAGTGATTTCACCAACCTTTGGAAAAGGAAATCCAAGAGAAACTGCATGAACAAAAGGGCACTAGATTCACAGAACCCAAGAAGACACTGACAGTTACCAAAGGGCAAGGGACTGTGGTGGATAGTTGAGAATGGAGGGATAATGGGAGAGGGAAAGAAAGCGTGCATTACGATTAGCACGTATAATGTGGGAGCGGGGTCACAGGGAGGGCTGTACAACACAGAGAAGACAAGTAGTGATTCTACAGTATCTTTTTATGCTCATGGACAGTGACTGCAATGGGGTATCTTCCGGGAATCTTCGTGATCGGGGGAGTCAAGTAAATATAATGTTACTCATGCAATTGTATAATAATGACAGATAGATAGGTAGTTAGCTAGATGGAAAGACAGATAAATGAATGAATGCATAAATAAATAAATCCATATAAAGGAAGACAGAAAGAAAGTTAGATAGAATGTTAGAGAGACTGAAAAATAGATGGATAGATAGATAGATAGATGGATAAATAGATAGATATGTAGATAGAAAGACAGATGAATGAATACATGACTAAATAAATACATACATGAGAGGGAAGGAAGGAAGGAAGGAGGGAGGGAGGGAGGGAGGGAGGAAGAAAGGAAGGAAGGAAGGAAGGAAGGAGTAAAGCACCAGCCCAGTTTTAAAAATCTACAATGATATGAGCTACATGATGGTTACTACACTCCCCAGATCAAGTCCACGCAACATACTCCATTACAGTCAGTGTCCATCAGCTTAGCAAGATGCTACAGAGTCACGACTTAAACTCTCTGTACTATACTGACTTTCCCGTGGGACCTCCCCACACATAATGTGAGCTGGTCGTAATGCCCCCTGTACACCCTTCTCCCTCCCTTCCCAACCAGCCTTCCTAGTCCCTTACTTCCATAAATTAGTGATGGGGAGGGTCAAGTAAACATAATGTTACTCATGTAGATGTAGACTAATGATAAGAAAACAATAAGTAAGGAAGAGTACATACATGGATACATACATAAAAAATAAAGAATAGAATACAGCAGACCAGTTTAGAAGAGACATGTGCACCCCTATGTTTATCACAGCACTATACACAATAGCCAAGGTAAGTGTCCATCAGTAGATGAACAGTGGAATATTATTCAGCCAGATGAAGAAAACCAATCCTACCATTTACAACAACATGGATGGAGCTAGAGGGTATTATGCTCAGTGAAATAAGCCACGCAGAAAACAAAAAGTGTCAAATGATTTCACTCACCTATGGAGTATAAAAAAAAGAAAGAGAGTGAAAGAACAAGACAGTAGTAGCCTCACCGAACCCAGGAAGGGACTCACGGTTACGAACGGGAATGTGACTGAGGAGGATGGGTTGGAAAGGAGAGAAGAGAGGGAAAATGGGGCATTACGAGTAGCACACATAATGTGGGCAGGCGGCAGGTATGGTCAAGGCAGTATAACACAGCAAAGATCAGTAGCACTTCTACAGCATATTCCTGGGCTGATGGACATTGACTCTTAAGGGCTATGTGTGGGGGGGACTTGGTAATGGGGGTAGTCTAACAACCATAATGTTGCTCATGGAACTGTTTAGTACTGACACCAAAATAAAAGGAAACACACAGTACCTTGGGTCTGGATTCCAAGTTTACCTGATGCTGTCAAGTTGGTCAGTGTCCACCTCACCAGAATCACAGCTGCTCCTCTAAGCATACACATTCTGTCTCTAGGAAAGAGGCACCACTGTGACATCATGGAATTTCCAGGCAACAGTGCTGCTCTTGCAAACTCCACCCCCATGGCGGGCACTGCCCAGCCATGGGGAGCTGCATCACAAGATGAACAGGGAATATTATTCACCATATAAATAATGATTTCACTCGTGATTGGAGTATCAGAACAAAGAAAATACTGAAGGAGAAAACATGAGCAGTCTCACAGAAACCAGGAATGGACTACAAGTTACCAAAGGGAAAGAGACCGGGGTGGATAGTTGGGACAGGAGGGATAAAGGGAGAGGGAAAGAAAGTGTGCTTTACGATTAGCATGTATAATGTGGGAGGGGGGGTCACAGGGAGGGCTGTACAACACAGAGAAGACAAGTAGTGATTCTACAGTGTCTTACTATGCTCATGGACAGTGACTGCTAAGGGGTATGTGGGGGAATCTTCATGATGGGGCGAGTCTAATAAACATAATGTTACTCATGGAATTGTGTATTAATGACAGAAAGATAGACAGGAAGAGAGATTAATAGATATAGATAGACAAGAAATGAATTAATGCATGAATAAATAAATATATATGTACATAAACACATACATAAAAAGAAAGAAAGCAGAAGCCCAGCTGAAAAAAGACACACAAACCCCTGTGTTTACCACAGCACTATTAACAACAGCCAATCTACAATAACAGGAGCTACATTAAGGTTACTACATGCCCCAGATAAAGTCCACCAAACATACCACATGACAGTCACTGTCCGTCAGCATAGTAAGATGCTATAGAATTACTATTTGAACTCTCTGTACTAGACAGACTTCCGCACGGGAGGTACCCACACACTATGTGAGCTAATCATAATGCCCCCTGTTCTCCCTTCTCCCTCCCTTCACAACCAGTCTTTCTAGTCCCTTAAGCTTTGGTAAATTGGTGATGGATGGAGTCTACTAAACATAATGATACTCATGTAGTTGTTGACTAATGACAAATGAGTAAATAATAAATAAGCAACTACATAAATGAATACATACATAAAAAAATAAATAATAAAATGCAGCAGTCCAGTTTAAAACAGACATGTGGACCCCTATGTTTAACACACCACTATTTATAATAACCAAGCTAAGTGTCCAACAGAAGATGAAAAGTGCAATTTTATTCAGCCAAAACAAAACAAGAAATCCTACCATTTACAACAACATGGATGGAGCTAGAGGGTAATATGTACAGTGAAATAACCCAGGCGCAGAAAGACAGGTATCAAATGATATCACTAACCTCTCAGAAGGAGAAGCAAGAGAAACTGAGTGAACAAAACAGCACCAGATTCATAGAAGCCAAGAATGGACTAACATTTACCAAAGGGAAAGAGACCGGTGTGGATAGCTGGGACTGGACGGATAAGGGGAGAGGGAAAGAAAGCGTGCATTGCGATTAGCACGTATAATGTGGGGGGGGAGGGGTCCCAGAGAGGCCTGTACATCACAGAGAAGACAAGTAGTGATCTTACAGCATCTTACTATGCTGATGGCCAGTGACTGTGAAGGGGTATGTGGGGAGATCTTAGTGAAGGGGGGAGCCTAGTAAACATAATGTCCTCCATGTAATTGTAGATTAATGATACCAAAATATTTAAAAAATTATAAATTGAATTAAGGAATGCAGAAAAGTGGAGACGTTTCATAAAAGAAGAGATACAAATGGCCAAAGAGTCCATGGAAAAATATTCAGCAACAGTAGTCATCAAAGAAGAGCAAATTAAAATAACAGTGTGACATCCCAAATATGCTAGAATGATTAAAAAAAACAAAACCTGACACTGCCAGACCTCAACTGTTGATCAATCTGGTGGGCATGTAAAATGGTACACCATTTTGGGAAAAAGATCTGGCAGTTTGGATAAACTTAAAAACATACTGCCCTCATGGCCCTGCAATTCCACTTGCAGGCTTTTACTCAAATGAAAATGGGTGCTTATGCTTACAAAAAGACCTATACACAAACCTTCTAAGAGACTATATTCACAGTAGGCCAAACTAAAAACAGGCTTCTTAAAACATCTGTGGTTTATTCATAGAAAGAAGTACTACTCATCAATAGAAAGGACTGAATCACCAATACAAGGTGATTGAATCTCACAGACATGTTGTGTAAAAAACCTTATGCAAACACAAACCGACAATTGCAGGCGCGCCGGTCGGGCGGTGGGCAGGGGCGTTGGGCATGGGCGGGGCCGAAGGCGCCGCGGGGCGGAGCCAGGAGGTGGCGAGGGGTGGGCGCGCCGGGCGCGGGGAGCTGTCAGCGGCCGCTCTCACAGGGCCGCGTCGCTGGCTGCACCCTTCCGCCAGGAGGAGGCCTTCAGGGAACTTGGGCGGCGGCGGCGGTTCGCTGCTTCCTGGGGAGGAAGGAGCGTTCGTGTGAGCGAGGCCAGGCAGGAGGCCTACACTCGAGCGCCTCCCGAGCCCGTGCCCGCGCCCACACCCGCACCCGCTGGTCCCCAGCCCGGAGGTTCCTCGAGGTCGCCTCGGAGGCGGGCCCCGGCGGCGGCGGGCCCTGGCGGAAGCGGCTCAGCAGACAAGCGGCCTCAGGGTACCGGGCGCCGCCGGGGCCGCCGCGCAGGTGCCTTGGCAAAATGACCCCGGGGTCACCGCGGCGCGGTGCCTGATGGGGGAGGCCGGGGAGCCCCTGCGGACCAACCGAGAGAGCTCAGCAGCTTGCAGGGACAGGCGGGACGCCCGCTGGGAGCTCACCCTGCTGCAACCCTCGCCTCCCTTTTTTATTTTTCCTGGCTTTCATCGTTATCTAGTCAGGAATCCGCGGGTTTCTTTTCACTATCATTGATCAACAATTATATGAGCAATATTAGAGTTAGTAGACTCCCCAGATCATCAAGTTCCCTCCCTACCACATACCCTATTAGAGTCACTATCCGTCAGCATAGTACGATTCTATAGAATCACTACTTGACTTCTCTGTATTACACTGACTTCCACGTGGAACCCCTCCCACATTATGGGAGCTAATCTTAATGCCCCCTTTCCACCCTTCTGCTTCCCTTCCCAACCAGCCTTCCTAGACGCTTACCTTTGGAAAATTGGTGATGGGGGGAGTCTAGTAAACATAATGTTACCCATGTAATTGGAGATTAATGACAAGTAAATAAATAAATAAATGATAGAATGCAGCAGCCCAGTTTTCAAAAGACATGTGCGCCCCTATGTCTATCACAGCACTATTCACAATAGCCAAGCTAACTGTCCATCAGAAGATGAGCAGTGGAATATTATTAGGCCCTATGCAGAACAGAAATCCCATCACTTGCAACAACATGGATGGAGCTAGAGGGTATTATGCACAGTGAAATAAACCCAGTGGAGAAAGACAAGTATGAAGTGATTTCACCAACCTTTGGAAAAGGAAATCCAAGAGAAACTGCATGAACAAAAGGGCACTAGATTCACAGAACCCAAGAAGACACTGACAGTTACCAAAGGGCAAGGGACTGTGGTGGATAGTTGAGAATGGAGGGATAATGGGAGAGGGAAAGAAAGCGTGCATTACGATTAGCACGTATAATGTGGGAGCGGGGTCACAGGGAGGGCTGTACAACACAGAGAAGACAAGTAGTGATTCTACAGTATCTTTTTATGCTCATGGACAGTGACTGCAATGGGGTATCTTCCGGGAATCTTCGTGATCGGGGGAGTCAAGTAAATATAATGTTACTCATGCAATTGTATAATAATGACAGATAGATAGGTAGTTAGCTAGATGGAAAGACAGATAAATGAATGAATGCATAAATAAATAAATCCATATAAAGGAAGACAGAAAGAAAGTTAGATAGAATGTTAGAGAGACTGAAAAATAGATGGATAGATAGATAGATAGATGGATAAATAGATAGATATGTAGATAGAAAGACAGATGAATGAATACATGACTAAATAAATACATACATGAGAGGGAAGGAAGGAAGGAAGGAGGGAGGGAGGGAGGGAGGGAGGAAGAAAGGAAGGAAGGAAGGAAGGAAGGAGTAAAGCACCAGCCCAGTTTTAAAAATCTACAATGATATGAGCTACATGATGGTTACTACACTCCCCAGATCAAGTCCACGCAACATACTCCATTACAGTCAGTGTCCATCAGCTTAGCAAGATGCTACAGAGTCACGACTTAAACTCTCTGTACTATACTGACTTTCCCGTGGGACCTCCCCACACATAATGTGAGCTGGTCGTAATGCCCCCTGTACACCCTTCTCCCTCCCTTCCCAACCAGCCTTCCTAGTCCCTTACTTCCATAAATTAGTGATGGGGAGGGTCAAGTAAACATAATGTTACTCATGTAGATGTAGACTAATGATAAGAAAACAATAAGTAAGGAAGAGTACATACATGGATACATACATAAAAAATAAAGAATAGAATACAGCAGACCAGTTTAGAAGAGACATGTGCACCCCTATGTTTATCACAGCACTATACACAATAGCCAAGGTAAGTGTCCATCAGTAGATGAACAGTGGAATATTATTCAGCCAGATGAAGAAAACCAATCCTACCATTTACAACAACATGGATGGAGCTAGAGGGTATTATGCTCAGTGAAATAAGCCACGCAGAAAACAAAAAGTGTCAAATGATTTCACTCACCTATGGAGTATAAAAAAAAGAAAGAGAGTGAAAGAACAAGACAGTAGTAGCCTCACCGAACCCAGGAAGGGACTCACGGTTACGAACGGGAATGTGACTGAGGAGGATGGGTTGGAAAGGAGAGAAGAGAGGGAAAATGGGGCATTACGAGTAGCACACATAATGTGGGCAGGCGGCAGGTATGGTCAAGGCAGTATAACACAGCAAAGATCAGTAGCACTTCTACAGCATATTCCTGGGCTGATGGACATTGACTCTTAAGGGCTATGTGTGGCGGGGAATTGGTAATGGGGGTAGTCTAACAACCATAATGTTGCTCATGGAACTGTTTAGTACTGACACCAAAATAAAAGGAAACACACAGTACCTTGGGTCTGGATTCCAAGTTTACCTGATGCTGTCAAGTTGGTCAGTGTCCACCTCACCAGAATCACAGCTGCTCCTCTAAGCATACACATTCTGTCTCTAGGAAAGAGGCACCACTGTGACATCATGGAATTTCCAGGCAACAGTGCTGCTCTTGCAAACTCCACCCCCATGGCGGGCACTGCCCAGCCATGGGGAGCTGCATCACAAGATGAACAGGGAATATTATTCACCATATAAATAATGATTTCACTCGTGATTGGAGTATCAGAACAAAGAAAATACTGAAGGAGAAAACATGAGCAGTCTCACAGAAACCAGGAATGGACTACAAGTTACCAAAGGGAAAGAGACCGGGGTGGATAGTTGGGACAGGAGGGATAAAGGGAGAGGGAAAGAAAGTGTGCTTTACGATTAGCATGTATAATGTGGGAGGGGGGGTCACAGGGAGGGCTGTACAACACAGAGAAGACAAGTAGTGATTCTACAGTGTCTTACTATGCTCATGGACAGTGACTGCTAAGGGGTATGTGGGGGAATCTTCATGATGGGGCGAGTCTAATAAACATAATGTTACTCATGGAATTGTGTATTAATGACAGAAAGATAGACAGGAAGAGAGATTAATAGATATAGATAGACAAGAAATGAATTAATGCATGAATAAATAAATATATATGTACATAAACACATACATAAAAAGAAAGAAAGCAGAAGCCCAGCTGAAAAAAGACACACAAACCCCTGTGTTTACCACAGCACTATTAACAACAGCCAATCTACAATAACAGGAGCTACATTAAGGTTACTACATGCCCCAGATAAAGTCCACCAAACATACCACATGACAGTCACTGTCCGTCAGCATAGTAAGATGCTATAGAATTACTATTTGAACTCTCTGTACTAGACAGACTTCCGCACGGGAGGTACCCACACACTATGTGAGCTAATCATAATGCCCCCTGTTCTCCCTTCTCCCTCCCTTCACAACCAGTCTTTCTAGTCCCTTAAGCTTTGGTAAATTGGTGATGGATGGAGTCTACTAAACATAATGATACTCATGTAGTTGTTGACTAATGACAAATGAGTAAATAATAAATAAGCAACTACATAAATGAATACATACATAAAAAAATAAATAATAAAATGCAGCAGTCCAGTTTAAAACAGACATGTGGACCCCTATGTTTAACACACCACTATTTATAATAACCAAGCTAAGTGTCCAACAGAAGATGAAAAGTGCAATTTTATTCAGCCAAAACAAAACAAGAAATCCTACCATTTACAACAACATGGATGGAGCTAGAGGGTAATATGTACAGTGAAATAACCCAGGCGCAGAAAGACAGGTATCAAATGATATCACTAACCTCTCAGAAGGAGAAGCAAGAGAAACTGAGTGAACAAAACAGCACCAGATTCATAGAAGCCAAGAATGGACTAACATTTACCAAAGGGAAAGAGACCGGTGTGGATAGCTGGGACTGGACGGATAAGGGGAGAGGGAAAGAAAGCGTGCATTGCGATTAGCACGTATAATGTGGGGGGGGAGGGGTCCCAGAGAGGCCTGTACATCACAGAGAAGACAAGTAGTGATCTTACAGCATCTTACTATGCTGATGGCCAGTGACTGTGAAGGGGTATGTGGGGAGATCTTAGTGAAGGGGGGAGCCTAGTAAACATAATGTCCTCCATGTAATTGTAGATTAATGATACCAAAATATTTAAAAAATTATAAATTGAATTAAGGAATGCAGAAAAGTGGAGACGTTTCATAAAAGAAGAGATACAAATGGCCAAAGAGTCCATGGAAAAATATTCAGCAACAGTAGTCATCAAAGAAGAGCAAATTAAAATAACAGTGTGACATCCCAAATATGCTAGAATGATTAAAAAAAACAAAACCTGACACTGCCAGACCTCAACTGTTGATCAATCTGGTGGGCATGTAAAATGGTACACCATTTTGGGAAAAAGATCTGGCAGTTTGGATAAACTTAAAAACATACTGCCCTCATGGCCCTGCAATTCCACTTGCAGGCTTTTACTCAAATGAAAATGGGTGCTTATGCTTACAAAAAGACCTATACACAAACCTTCTAAGAGACTATATTCACAGTAGGCCAAACTAAAAACAGGCTTCTTAAAACATCTGTGGTTTATTCATAGAAAGAAGTACTACTCATCAATAGAAAGGACTGAATCACCAATACAAGGTGATTGAATCTCACAGACATGTTGTGTAAAAAACCTTATGCAAACACAAACCGACAATTGCAGGCGCGCCGGTCGGGCGGTGGGCAGGGGCGTTGGGCATGGGCGGGGCCGAAGGCGCCGCGGGGCGGAGCCAGGAGGTGGCGAGGGGTGGGCGCGCCGGGCGCGGGGAGCTGTCAGCGGCCGCTCTCACAGGGCCGCGTCGCTGGCTGCACCCTTCCGCCAGGAGGAGGCCTTCAGGGAACTTGGGCGGCGGCGGCGGTTCGCTGCTTCCTGGGGAGGAAGGAGCGTTCGTGTGAGCGAGGCCAGGCAGGAGGCCTACACTCGAGCGCCTCCCGAGCCCGTGCCCGCGCCCACACCCGCACCCGCTGGTCCCCAGCCCGGAGGTTCCTCGAGGTCGCCTCGGAGGCGGGCCCCGGCGGCGGCGGGCCCTGGCGGAAGCGGCTCAGCAGACAAGCGGCCTCAGGGTACCGGGCGCCGCCGGGGCCGCCGCGCAGGTGCCTTGGCAAAATGACCCCGGGGTCACCGCGGCGCGGTGCCTGATGGGGGAGGCCGGGGAGCCCCTGCGGACCAACCGAGAGAGCTCAGCAGCTTGCAGGGACAGGCGGGACGCCCGCTGGGAGCTCACCCTGCTGCAACCCTCGCCTCCCTTTTTTATTTTTCCTGGCTTTCATCGTTATCTAGTCAGGAATCCGCGGGTTTCTTTTCACTATCATTGATCAACAATTATATGAGCAATATTAGAGTTAGTAGACTCCCCAGATCATCAAGTTCCCTCCCTACCACATACCCTATTAGAGTCACTATCCGTCAGCATAGTACGATTCTATAGAATCACTACTTGACTTCTCTGTATTACACTGACTTCCACGTGGAACCCCTCCCACATTATGGGAGCTAATCTTAATGCCCCCTTTCCACCCTTCTGCTTCCCTTCCCAACCAGCCTTCCTAGACGCTTACCTTTGGAAAATTGGTGATGGGGGGAGTCTAGTAAACATAATGTTACCCATGTAATTGGAGATTAATGACAAGTAAATAAATAAATAAATGATAGAATGCAGCAGCCCAGTTTTCAAAAGACATGTGCGCCCCTATGTCTATCACAGCACTATTCACAATAGCCAAGCTAACTGTCCATCAGAAGATGAGCAGTGGAATATTATTAGGCCCTATGCAGAACAGAAATCCCATCACTTGCAACAACATGGATGGAGCTAGAGGGTATTATGCACAGTGAAATAAACCCAGTGGAGAAAGACAAGTATGAAGTGATTTCACCAACCTTTGGAAAAGGAAATCCAAGAGAAACTGCATGAACAAAAGGGCACTAGATTCACAGAACCCAAGAAGACACTGACAGTTACCAAAGGGCAAGGGACTGTGGTGGATAGTTGAGAATGGAGGGATAATGGGAGAGGGAAAGAAAGCGTGCATTACGATTAGCACGTATAATGTGGGAGCGGGGTCACAGGGAGGGCTGTACAACACAGAGAAGACAAGTAGTGATTCTACAGTATCTTTTTATGCTCATGGACAGTGACTGCAATGGGGTATCTTCCGGGAATCTTCGTGATCGGGGGAGTCAAGTAAATATAATGTTACTCATGCAATTGTATAATAATGACAGATAGATAGGTAGTTAGCTAGATGGAAAGACAGATAAATGAATGAATGCATAAATAAATAAATCCATATAAAGGAAGACAGAAAGAAAGTTAGATAGAATGTTAGAGAGACTGAAAAATAGATGGATAGATAGATAGATAGATGGATAAATAGATAGATATGTAGATAGAAAGACAGATGAATGAATACATGACTAAATAAATACATACATGAGAGGGAAGGAAGGAAGGAAGGAGGGAGGGAGGGAGGGAGGGAGGAAGAAAGGAAGGAAGGAAGGAAGGAAGGAGTAAAGCACCAGCCCAGTTTTAAAAATCTACAATGATATGAGCTACATGATGGTTACTACACTCCCCAGATCAAGTCCACGCAACATACTCCATTACAGTCAGTGTCCATCAGCTTAGCAAGATGCTACAGAGTCACGACTTAAACTCTCTGTACTATACTGACTTTCCCGTGGGACCTCCCCACACATAATGTGAGCTGGTCGTAATGCCCCCTGTACACCCTTCTCCCTCCCTTCCCAACCAGCCTTCCTAGTCCCTTACTTCCATAAATTAGTGATGGGGAGGGTCAAGTAAACATAATGTTACTCATGTAGATGTAGACTAATGATAAGAAAACAATAAGTAAGGAAGAGTACATACATGGATACATACATAAAAAATAAAGAATAGAATACAGCAGACCAGTTTAGAAGAGACATGTGCACCCCTATGTTTATCACAGCACTATACACAATAGCCAAGGTAAGTGTCCATCAGTAGATGAACAGTGGAATATTATTCAGCCAGATGAAGAAAACCAATCCTACCATTTACAACAACATGGATGGAGCTAGAGGGTATTATGCTCAGTGAAATAAGCCACGCAGAAAACAAAAAGTGTCAAATGATTTCACTCACCTATGGAGTATAAAAAAAAGAAAGAGAGTGAAAGAACAAGACAGTAGTAGCCTCACCGAACCCAGGAAGGGACTCACGGTTACGAACGGGAATGTGACTGAGGAGGATGGGTTGGAAAGGAGAGAAGAGAGGGAAAATGGGGCATTACGAGTAGCACACATAATGTGGGCAGGCGGCAGGTATGGTCAAGGCAGTATAACACCGCAAAGATCAGTAGCACTTCTACAGCATATTCCTGGGCTGATGGACATTGACTCTTAAGGGCTATGTGTGGGGGGGAATTGGTAATGGGGGTAGTCTAACAACCATAATGTTGCTCATGGAACTGTTTAGTACTGACACCAAAATAAAAGGAAACACACAGTACCTTGGGTCTGGATTCCAAGTTTACCTGATGCTGTCAAGTTGGTCAGTGTCCACCTCACCAGAATCACAGCTGCTCCTCTAAGCATACACATTCTGTCTCTAGGAAAGAGGCACCACTGTGACATCATGGAATTTCCAGGCAACAGTGCTGCTCTTGCAAACTCCACCCCCATGGCGGGCACTGCCCAGCCGTGGGGAGCTGCATCACAAGATGAACAGGGAATATTATTCACCATATAAATAATGATTTCACTCGTGATTGGAGTATCAGAACAAAGAAAATACTGAAGGAGAAAACATGAGCAGTCTCACAGAAACCAGGAATGGACTACAAGTTACCAAAGGGAAAGAGACCGGGGTGGATAGTTGGGACAGGAGGGATAAAGGGAGAGGGAAAGAAAGTGTGCTTTACGATTAGCATGTATAATGTGGGAGGGGGGGTCACAGGGAGGGCTGTACAACACAGAGAAGACAAGTAGTGATTCTACAGTGTCTTACTATGCTCATGGACAGTGACTGCTAAGGGGTATGTGGGGGAATCTTCATGATGGGGCGAGTCTAATAAACATAATGTTACTCATGGAATTGTGTATTAATGACAGAAAGATAGACAGGAAGAGAGATTAATAGATATAGATAGACAAGAAATGAATTAATGCATGAATAAATAAATATATATGTACATAAACACATACATAAAAAGAAAGAAAGCAGAAGCCCAGCTGAAAAAAGACACACAAACCCCTGTGTTTACCACAGCACTATTAACAACAGCCAATCTACAATAACAGGAGCTACATTAAGGTTACTACATGCCCCAGATAAAGTCCACCAAACATACCACATGACAGTCACTGTCCGTCAGCATAGTAAGATGCTATAGAATTACTATTTGAACTCTCTGTACTAGACAGACTTCCGCACGGGAGGTACCCACACACTATGTGAGCTAATCATAATGCCCCCTGTTCTCCCTTCTCCCTCCCTTCACAACCAGTCTTTCTAGTCCCTTAAGCTTTGGTAAATTGGTGATGGATGGAGTCTACTAAACATAATGATACTCATGTAGTTGTTGACTAATGACAAATGAGTAAATAATAAATAAGCAACTACATAAATGAATACATACATAAAAAAATAAATAATAAAATGCAGCAGTCCAGTTTAAAACAGACATGTGGACCCCTATGTTTAACACACCACTATTTATAATAACCAAGCTAAGTGTCCAACAGAAGATGAAAAGTGCAATTTTATTCAGCCAAAACAAAACAAGAAATCCTACCATTTACAACAACATGGATGGAGCTAGAGGGTAATATGTACAGTGAAATAACCCAGGCGCAGAAAGACAGGTATCAAATGATATCACTAACCTCTCAGAAGGAGAAGCAAGAGAAACTGAGTGAACAAAACAGCACCAGATTCATAGAAGCCAAGAATGGACTAACATTTACCAAAGGGAAAGAGACCGGTGTGGATAGCTGGGACTGGACGGATAAGGGGAGAGGGAAAGAAAGCGTGCATTGCGATTAGCACGTATAATGTGGGGGGGGAGGGGTCCCAGAGAGGCCTGTACATCACAGAGAAGACAAGTAGTGATCTTACAGCATCTTACTATGCTGATGGCCAGTGACTGTGAAGGGGTATGTGGGGAGATCTTAGTGAAGGGGGGAGCCTAGTAAACATAATGTCCTCCATGTAATTGTAGATTAATGATACCAAAATATTTAAAAAATTATAAATTGAATTAAGGAATGCAGAAAAGTGGAGACGTTTCATAAAAGAAGAGATACAAATGGCCAAAGAGTCCATGGAAAAATATTCAGCAACAGTAGTCATCAAAGAAGAGCAAATTAAAATAACAGTGTGACATCCCAAATATGCTAGAATGATTAAAAAAAACAAAACCTGACACTGCCAGACCTCAACTGTTGATCAATCTGGTGGGCATGTAAAATGGTACACCATTTTGGGAAAAAGATCTGGCAGTTTGGATAAACTTAAAAACATACTGCCCTCATGGCCCTGCAATTCCACTTGCAGGCTTTTACTCAAATGAAAATGGGTGCTTATGCTTACAAAAAGACCTATACACAAACCTTCTAAGAGACTATATTCACAGTAGGCCAAACTAAAAACAGGCTTCTTAAAACATCTGTGGTTTATTCATAGAAAGAAGTACTACTCATCAATAGAAAGGACTGAATCACCAATACAAGGTGATTGAATCTCACAGACATGTTGTGTAAAAAACCTTATGCAAACACAAACCGACAATTGCAGGCGCGCCGGTCGGGCGGTGGGCAGGGGCGTTGGGCATGGGCGGGGCCGAAGGCGCCGCGGGGCGGAGCCAGGAGGTGGCGAGGGGTGGGCGCGCCGGGCGCGGGGAGCTGTCAGCGGCCGCTCTCACAGGGCCGCGTCGCTGGCTGCACCCTTCCGCCAGGAGGAGGCCTTCAGGGAACTTGGGCGGCGGCGGCGGTTCGCTGCTTCCTGGGGAGGAAGGAGCGTTCGTGTGAGCGAGGCCAGGCAGGAGGCCTACACTCGAGCGCCTCCCGAGCCCGTGCCCGCGCCCACACCCGCACCCGCTGGTCCCCAGCCCGGAGGTTCCTCGAGGTCGCCTCGGAGGCGGGCCCCGGCGGCGGCGGGCCCTGGCGGAAGCGGCTCAGCAGACAAGCGGCCTCAGGGTACCGGGCGCCGCCGGGGCCGCCGCGCAGGTGCCTTGGCAAAATGACCCCGGGGTCACCGCGGCGCGGTGCCTGATGGGGGAGGCCGGGGAGCCCCTGCGGACCAACCGAGAGAGCTCAGCAGCTTGCAGGGACAGGCGGGACGCCCGCTGGGAGCTCACCCTGCTGCAACCCTCGCCTCCCTTTTTTATTTTTCCTGGCTTTCATCGTTATCTAGTCAGGAATCCGCGGGTTTCTTTTCACTATCATTGATCAACAATTATATGAGCAATATTAGAGTTAGTAGACTCCCCAGATCATCAAGTTCCCTCCCTACCACATACCCTATTAGAGTCACTATCCGTCAGCATAGTACGATTCTATAGAATCACTACTTGACTTCTCTGTATTACACTGACTTCCACGTGGAACCCCTCCCACATTATGGGAGCTAATCTTAATGCCCCCTTTCCACCCTTCTGCTTCCCTTCCCAACCAGCCTTCCTAGACGCTTACCTTTGGAAAATTGGTGATGGGGGGAGTCTAGTAAACATAATGTTACCCATGTAATTGGAGATTAATGACAAGTAAATAAATAAATAAATGATAGAATGCAGCAGCCCAGTTTTCAAAAGACATGTGCGCCCCTATGTCTATCACAGCACTATTCACAATAGCCAAGCTAACTGTCCATCAGAAGATGAGCAGTGGAATATTATTAGGCCCTATGCAGAACAGAAATCCCATCACTTGCAACAACATGGATGGAGCTAGAGGGTATTATGCACAGTGAAATAAACCCAGTGGAGAAAGACAAGTATGAAGTGATTTCACCAACCTTTGGAAAAGGAAATCCAAGAGAAACTGCATGAACAAAAGGGCACTAGATTCACAGAACCCAAGAAGACACTGACAGTTACCAAAGGGCAAGGGACTGTGGTGGATAGTTGAGAATGGAGGGATAATGGGAGAGGGAAAGAAAGCGTGCATTACGATTAGCACGTATAATGTGGGAGCGGGGTCACAGGGAGGGCTGTACAACACAGAGAAGACAAGTAGTGATTCTACAGTATCTTTTTATGCTCATGGACAGTGACTGCAATGGGGTATCTTCCGGGAATCTTCGTGATCGGGGGAGTCAAGTAAATATAATGTTACTCATGCAATTGTATAATAATGACAGATAGATAGGTAGTTAGCTAGATGGAAAGACAGATAAATGAATGAATGCATAAATAAATAAATCCATATAAAGGAAGACAGAAAGAAAGTTAGATAGAATGTTAGAGAGACTGAAAAATAGATGGATAGATAGATAGATAGATGGATAAATAGATAGATATGTAGATAGAAAGACAGATGAATGAATACATGACTAAATAAATACATACATGAGAGGGAAGGAAGGAAGGAAGGAGGGAGGGAGGGAGGGAGGGAGGAAGAAAGGAAGGAAGGAAGGAAGGAAGGAGTAAAGCACCAGCCCAGTTTTAAAAATCTACAATGATATGAGCTACATGATGGTTACTACACTCCCCAGATCAAGTCCACGCAACATACTCCATTACAGTCAGTGTCCATCAGCTTAGCAAGATGCTACAGAGTCACGACTTAAACTCTCTGTACTATACTGACTTTCCCGTGGGACCTCCCCACACATAATGTGAGCTGGTCGTAATGCCCCCTGTACACCCTTCTCCCTCCCTTCCCAACCAGCCTTCCTAGTCCCTTACTTCCATAAATTAGTGATGGGGAGGGTCAAGTAAACATAATGTTACTCATGTAGATGTAGACTAATGATAAGAAAACAATAAGTAAGGAAGAGTACATACATGGATACATACATAAAAAATAAAGAATAGAATACAGCAGACCAGTTTAGAAGAGACATGTGCACCCCTATGTTTATCACAGCACTATACACAATAGCCAAGGTAAGTGTCCATCAGTAGATGAACAGTGGAATATTATTCAGCCAGATGAAGAAAACCAATCCTACCATTTACAACAACATGGATGGAGCTAGAGGGTATTATGCTCAGTGAAATAAGCCACGCAGAAAACAAAAAGTGTCAAATGATTTCACTCACCTATGGAGTATAAAAAAAAGAAAGAGAGTGAAAGAACAAGACAGTAGTAGCCTCACCGAACCCAGGAAGGGACTCACGGTTACGAACGGGAATGTGACTGAGGAGGATGGGTTGGAAAGGAGAGAAGAGAGGGAAAATGGGGCATTACGAGTAGCACACATAATGTGGGCAGGCGGCAGGTATGGTCAAGGCAGTATAACACAGCAAAGATCAGTAGCACTTCTACAGCATATTCCTGGGCTGATGGACATTGACTCTTAAGGGCTATGTGTGGCGGGGAATTGGTAATGGGGGTAGTCTAACAACCATAATGTTGCTCATGGAACTGTTTAGTACTGACACCAAAATAAAAGGAAACACACAGTACCTTGGGTCTGGATTCCAAGTTTACCTGATGCTGTCAAGTTGGTCAGTGTCCACCTCACCAGAATCACAGCTGCTCCTCTAAGCATACACATTCTGTCTCTAGGAAAGAGGCACCACTGTGACATCATGGAATTTCCAGGCAACAGTGCTGCTCTTGCAAACTCCACCCCCATGGCGGGCACTGCCCAGCCATGGGGAGCTGCATCACAAGATGAACAGGGAATATTATTCACCATATAAATAATGATTTCACTCGTGATTGGAGTATCAGAACAAAGAAAATACTGAAGGAGAAAACATGAGCAGTCTCACAGAAACCAGGAATGGACTACAAGTTACCAAAGGGAAAGAGACCGGGGTGGATAGTTGGGACAGGAGGGATAAAGGGAGAGGGAAAGAAAGTGTGCTTTACGATTAGCATGTATAATGTGGGAGGGGGGGTCACAGGGAGGGCTGTACAACACAGAGAAGACAAGTAGTGATTCTACAGTGTCTTACTATGCTCATGGACAGTGACTGCTAAGGGGTATGTGGGGGAATCTTCATGATGGGGCGAGTCTAATAAACATAATGTTACTCATGGAATTGTGTATTAATGACAGAAAGATAGACAGGAAGAGAGATTAATAGATATAGATAGACAAGAAATGAATTAATGCATGAATAAATAAATATATATGTACATAAACACATACATAAAAAGAAAGAAAGCAGAAGCCCAGCTGAAAAAAGACACACAAACCCCTGTGTTTACCACAGCACTATTAACAACAGCCAATCTACAATAACAGGAGCTACATTAAGGTTACTACATGCCCCAGATAAAGTCCACCAAACATACCACATGACAGTCACTGTCCGTCAGCATAGTAAGATGCTATAGAATTACTATTTGAACTCTCTGTACTAGACAGACTTCCGCACGGGAGGTACCCACACACTATGTGAGCTAATCATAATGCCCCCTGTTCTCCCTTCTCCCTCCCTTCACAACCAGTCTTTCTAGTCCCTTAAGCTTTGGTAAATTGGTGATGGATGGAGTCTACTAAACATAATGATACTCATGTAGTTGTTGACTAATGACAAATGAGTAAATAATAAATAAGCAACTACATAAATGAATACATACATAAAAAAATAAATAATAAAATGCAGCAGTCCAGTTTAAAACAGACATGTGGACCCCTATGTTTAACACACCACTATTTATAATAACCAAGCTAAGTGTCCAACAGAAGATGAAAAGTGCAATTTTATTCAGCCAAAACAAAACAAGAAATCCTACCATTTACAACAACATGGATGGAGCTAGAGGGTAATATGTACAGTGAAATAACCCAGGCGCAGAAAGACAGGTATCAAATGATATCACTAACCTCTCAGAAGGAGAAGCAAGAGAAACTGAGTGAACAAAACAGCACCAGATTCATAGAAGCCAAGAATGGACTAACATTTACCAAAGGGAAAGAGACCGGTGTGGATAGCTGGGACTGGACGGATAAGGGGAGAGGGAAAGAAAGCGTGCATTGCGATTAGCACGTATAATGTGGGGGGGGAGGGGTCCCAGAGAGGCCTGTACATCACAGAGAAGACAAGTAGTGATCTTACAGCATCTTACTATGCTGATGGCCAGTGACTGTGAAGGGGTATGTGGGGAGATCTTAGTGAAGGGGGGAGCCTAGTAAACATAATGTCCTCCATGTAATTGTAGATTAATGATACCAAAATATTTAAAAAATTATAAATTGAATTAAGGAATGCAGAAAAGTGGAGACGTTTCATAAAAGAAGAGATACAAATGGCCAAAGAGTCCATGGAAAAATATTCAGCAACAGTAGTCATCAAAGAAGAGCAAATTAAAATAACAGTGTGACATCCCAAATATGCTAGAATGATTAAAAAAAACAAAACCTGACACTGCCAGACCTCAACTGTTGATCAATCTGGTGGGCATGTAAAATGGTACACCATTTTGGGAAAAAGATCTGGCAGTTTGGATAAACTTAAAAACATACTGCCCTCATGGCCCTGCAATTCCACTTGCAGGCTTTTACTCAAATGAAAATGGGTGCTTATGCTTACAAAAAGACCTATACACAAACCTTCTAAGAGACTATATTCACAGTAGGCCAAACTAAAAACAGGCTTCTTAAAACATCTGTGGTTTATTCATAGAAAGAAGTACTACTCATCAATAGAAAGGACTGAATCACCAATACAAGGTGATTGAATCTCACAGACATGTTGTGTAAAAAACCTTATGCAAACACAAACCGACAATTGCAGGCGCGCCGGTCGGGCGGTGGGCAGGGGCGTTGGGCATGGGCGGGGCCGAAGGCGCCGCGGGGCGGAGCCAGGAGGTGGCGAGGGGTGGGCGCGCCGGGCGCGGGGAGCTGTCAGCGGCCGCTCTCACAGGGCCGCGTCGCTGGCTGCACCCTTCCGCCAGGAGGAGGCCTTCAGGGAACTTGGGCGGCGGCGGCGGTTCGCTGCTTCCTGGGGAGGAAGGAGCGTTCGTGTGAGCGAGGCCAGGCAGGAGGCCTACACTCGAGCGCCTCCCGAGCCCGTGCCCGCGCCCACACCCGCACCCGCTGGTCCCCAGCCCGGAGGTTCCTCGAGGTCGCCTCGGAGGCGGGCCCCGGCGGCGGCGGGCCCTGGCGGAAGCGGCTCAGCAGACAAGCGGCCTCAGGGTACCGGGCGCCGCCGGGGCCGCCGCGCAGGTGCCTTGGCAAAATGACCCCGGGGTCACCGCGGCGCGGTGCCTGATGGGGGAGGCCGGGGAGCCCCTGCGGACCAACCGAGAGAGCTCAGCAGCTTGCAGGGACAGGCGGGACGCCCGCTGGGAGCTCACCCTGCTGCAACCCTCGCCTCCCTTTTTTATTTTTCCTGGCTTTCATCGTTATCTAGTCAGGAATCCGCGGGTTTCTTTTCACTATCATTGATCAACAATTATATGAGCAATATTAGAGTTAGTAGACTCCCCAGATCATCAAGTTCCCTCCCTACCACATACCCTATTAGAGTCACTATCCGTCAGCATAGTACGATTCTATAGAATCACTACTTGACTTCTCTGTATTACACTGACTTCCACGTGGAACCCCTCCCACATTATGGGAGCTAATCTTAATGCCCCCTTTCCACCCTTCTGCTTCCCTTCCCAACCAGCCTTCCTAGACGCTTACCTTTGGAAAATTGGTGATGGGGGGAGTCTAGTAAACATAATGTTACCCATGTAATTGGAGATTAATGACAAGTAAATAAATAAATAAATGATAGAATGCAGCAGCCCAGTTTTCAAAAGACATGTGCGCCCCTATGTCTATCACAGCACTATTCACAATAGCCAAGCTAACTGTCCATCAGAAGATGAGCAGTGGAATATTATTAGGCCCTATGCAGAACAGAAATCCCATCACTTGCAACAACATGGATGGAGCTAGAGGGTATTATGCACAGTGAAATAAACCCAGTGGAGAAAGACAAGTATGAAGTGATTTCACCAACCTTTGGAAAAGGAAATCCAAGAGAAACTGCATGAACAAAAGGGCACTAGATTCACAGAACCCAAGAAGACACTGACAGTTACCAAAGGGCAAGGGACTGTGGTGGATAGTTGAGAATGGAGGGATAATGGGAGAGGGAAAGAAAGCGTGCATTACGATTAGCACGTATAATGTGGGAGCGGGGTCACAGGGAGGGCTGTACAACACAGAGAAGACAAGTAGTGATTCTACAGTATCTTTTTATGCTCATGGACAGTGACTGCAATGGGGTATCTTCCGGGAATCTTCGTGATCGGGGGAGTCAAGTAAATATAATGTTACTCATGCAATTGTATAATAATGACAGATAGATAGGTAGTTAGCTAGATGGAAAGACAGATAAATGAATGAATGCATAAATAAATAAATCCATATAAAGGAAGACAGAAAGAAAGTTAGATAGAATGTTAGAGAGACTGAAAAATAGATGGATAGATAGATAGATAGATGGATAAATAGATAGATATGTAGATAGAAAGACAGATGAATGAATACATGACTAAATAAATACATACATGAGAGGGAAGGAAGGAAGGAAGGAGGGAGGGAGGGAGGGAGGGAGGAAGAAAGGAAGGAAGGAAGGAAGGAAGGAGTAAAGCACCAGCCCAGTTTTAAAAATCTACAATGATATGAGCTACATGATGGTTACTACACTCCCCAGATCAAGTCCACGCAACATACTCCATTACAGTCAGTGTCCATCAGCTTAGCAAGATGCTACAGAGTCACGACTTAAACTCTCTGTACTATACTGACTTTCCCGTGGGACCTCCCCACACATAATGTGAGCTGGTCGTAATGCCCCCTGTACACCCTTCTCCCTCCCTTCCCAACCAGCCTTCCTAGTCCCTTACTTCCATAAATTAGTGATGGGGAGGGTCAAGTAAACATAATGTTACTCATGTAGATGTAGACTAATGATAAGAAAACAATAAGTAAGGAAGAGTACATACATGGATACATACATAAAAAATAAAGAATAGAATACAGCAGACCAGTTTAGAAGAGACATGTGCACCCCTATGTTTATCACAGCACTATACACAATAGCCAAGGTAAGTGTCCATCAGTAGATGAACAGTGGAATATTATTCAGCCAGATGAAGAAAACCAATCCTACCATTTACAACAACATGGATGGAGCTAGAGGGTATTATGCTCAGTGAAATAAGCCACGCAGAAAACAAAAAGTGTCAAATGATTTCACTCACCTATGGAGTATAAAAAAAAGAAAGAGAGTGAAAGAACAAGACAGTAGTAGCCTCACCGAACCCAGGAAGGGACTCACGGTTACGAACGGGAATGTGACTGAGGAGGATGGGTTGGAAAGGAGAGAAGAGAGGGAAAATGGGGCATTACGAGTAGCACACATAATGTGGGCAGGCGGCAGGTATGGTCAAGGCAGTATAACACCGCAAAGATCAGTAGCACTTCTACAGCATATTCCTGGGCTGATGGACATTGACTCTTAAGGGCTATGTGTGGGGGGGAATTGGTAATGGGGGTAGTCTAACAACCATAATGTTGCTCATGGAACTGTTTAGTACTGACACCAAAATAAAAGGAAACACACAGTACCTTGGGTCTGGATTCCAAGTTTACCTGATGCTGTCAAGTTGGTCAGTGTCCACCTCACCAGAATCACAGCTGCTCCTCTAAGCATACACATTCTGTCTCTAGGAAAGAGGCACCACTGTGACATCATGGAATTTCCAGGCAACAGTGCTGCTCTTGCAAACTCCACCCCCATGGCGGGCACTGCCCAGCCGTGGGGAGCTGCATCACAAGATGAACAGGGAATATTATTCACCATATAAATAATGATTTCACTCGTGATTGGAGTATCAGAACAAAGAAAATACTGAAGGAGAAAACATGAGCAGTCTCACAGAAACCAGGAATGGACTACAAGTTACCAAAGGGAAAGAGACCGGGGTGGATAGTTGGGACAGGAGGGATAAAGGGAGAGGGAAAGAAAGTGTGCTTTACGATTAGCATGTATAATGTGGGAGGGGGGGTCACAGGGAGGGCTGTACAACACAGAGAAGACAAGTAGTGATTCTACAGTGTCTTACTATGCTCATGGACAGTGACTGCTAAGGGGTATGTGGGGGAATCTTCATGATGGGGCGAGTCTAATAAACATAATGTTACTCATGGAATTGTGTATTAATGACAGAAAGATAGACAGGAAGAGAGATTAATAGATATAGATAGACAAGAAATGAATTAATGCATGAATAAATAAATATATATGTACATAAACACATACATAAAAAGAAAGAAAGCAGAAGCCCAGCTGAAAAAAGACACACAAACCCCTGTGTTTACCACAGCACTATTAACAACAGCCAATCTACAATAACAGGAGCTACATTAAGGTTACTACATGCCCCAGATAAAGTCCACCAAACATACCACATGACAGTCACTGTCCGTCAGCATAGTAAGATGCTATAGAATTACTATTTGAACTCTCTGTACTAGACAGACTTCCGCACGGGAGGTACCCACACACTATGTGAGCTAATCATAATGCCCCCTGTTCTCCCTTCTCCCTCCCTTCACAACCAGTCTTTCTAGTCCCTTAAGCTTTGGTAAATTGGTGATGGATGGAGTCTACTAAACATAATGATACTCATGTAGTTGTTGACTAATGACAAATGAGTAAATAATAAATAAGCAACTACATAAATGAATACATACATAAAAAAATAAATAATAAAATGCAGCAGTCCAGTTTAAAACAGACATGTGGACCCCTATGTTTAACACACCACTATTTATAATAACCAAGCTAAGTGTCCAACAGAAGATGAAAAGTGCAATTTTATTCAGCCAAAACAAAACAAGAAATCCTACCATTTACAACAACATGGATGGAGCTAGAGGGTAATATGTACAGTGAAATAACCCAGGCGCAGAAAGACAGGTATCAAATGATATCACTAACCTCTCAGAAGGAGAAGCAAGAGAAACTGAGTGAACAAAACAGCACCAGATTCATAGAAGCCAAGAATGGACTAACATTTACCAAAGGGAAAGAGACCGGTGTGGATAGCTGGGACTGGACGGATAAGGGGAGAGGGAAAGAAAGCGTGCATTGCGATTAGCACGTATAATGTGGGGGGGGAGGGGTCCCAGAGAGGCCTGTACATCACAGAGAAGACAAGTAGTGATCTTACAGCATCTTACTATGCTGATGGACAGTGACTGTGAAGGGGTATGTGGGGAGATCTTAGTGAAGGGGGGAGCCTAGTAAACATAATGTCCTCCATGTAATTGTAGATTAATGATACCAAAATATTTAAAAAATTATAAATTGAATTAAGGAATGCAGAAAAGTGGAGACGTTTCATAAAAGAAGAGATACAAATGGCCAAAGAGTCCATGGAAAAATATTCAGCAACAGTAGTCATCAAAGAAGAGCAAATTAAAATAACAGTGTGACATCCCAAATATGCTAGAATGATTAAAAAAAACAAAACCTGACACTGCCAGACCTCAACTGTTGATCAATCTGGTGGGCATGTAAAATGGTACACCATTTTGGGAAAAAGATCTGGCAGTTTGGATAAACTTAAAAACATACTGCCCTCATGGCCCTGCAATTCCACTTGCAGGCTTTTACTCAAATGAAAATGGGTGCTTATGCTTACAAAAAGACCTATACACAAACCTTCTCAGAGACTATATTCACAGTAGGCCAAACTAAAAACAGGCTTCTTAAAACATCTGTGGTTTATTCATAGAAAGAAGTACTACTCATCAATAGAAAGGACTGAATCACCAATACAAGGTGATTGAATCTCACAGACATGTTGTGTAAAAAACCTTATGCAAACACAAACCGACAATTGCAGGCGCGCCGGTCGGGCGGTGGGCAGGGGCGTTGGGCATGGGCGGGGCCGAAGGCGCCGCGGGGCGGAGCCAGGAGGTGGCGAGGGGTGGGCGCGCCGGGCGCGGGGAGCTGTCAGCGGCCGCTCTCACAGGGCCGCGTCGCTGGCTGCACCCTTCCGCCAGGAGGAGGCCTTCAGGGAACTTGGGCGGCGGCGGCGGTTCGCTGCTTCCTGGGGAGGGAGGAGCGTTCGTGTGAGCGAGGCCAGGCAGGAGGCCTACACTCGAGCGCCTCCCGAGCCCGTGCCCGCGCCCACACCCGCACCCGCTGGTCCCCAGCCCGGAGGTTCCTCGAGGTCGCCTCGGAGGCGGGCCCCGGCGGCGGCGGGCCCTGGCGGAAGCGGCTCAGCAGACAAGCGGCCTCAGGGTACCGGGCGCCGCCGGGGCCGCCGCGCAGGTGCCTTGGCAAAATGACCCCGGGGTCACCGCGGCGCGGTGCCTGATGGGGGAGGCCGGGGAGCCCCTGCGGACCAACCGAGAGAGCTCAGCAGCTTGCAGGGACAGGCGGGACGCCCGCTGGGAGCTCACCCTGCTGCAACCCTCGCCTCCCTTTTTTATTTTTCCTGGCTTTCATCGTTATCTAGTCAGGAATCCGCGGGTTTCTTTTCACTATCATTGATCAACAATTATATGAGCAATATTAGAGTTAGTAGACTCCCCAGATCATCAAGTTCCCTCCCTACCACATACCCTATTAGAGTCACTATCCGTCAGCATAGTACGATTCTATAGAATCACTACTTGACTTCTCTGTATTACACTGACTTCCACGTGGAACCCCTCCCACATTATGGGAGCTAATCTTAATGCCCCCTTTCCACCCTTCTGCTTCCCTTCCCAACCAGCCTTCCTAGACGCTTACCTTTGGAAAATTGGTGATGGGGGGAGTCTAGTAAACATAATGTTACCCATGTAATTGGAGATTAATGACAAGTAAATAAATAAATAAATGATAGAATGCAGCAGCCCAGTTTTCAAAAGACATGTGCGCCCCTATGTCTATCACAGCACTATTCACAATAGCCAAGCTAACTGTCCATCAGAAGATGAGCAGTGGAATATTATTAGGCCCTATGCAGAACAGAAATCCCATCACTTGCAACAACATGGATGGAGCTAGAGGGTATTATGCACAGTGAAATAAACCCAGTGGAGAAAGACAAGTATGAAGTGATTTCACCAACCTTTGGAAAAGGAAATCCAAGAGAAACTGCATGAACAAAAGGGCACTAGATTCACAGAACCCAAGAAGACACTGACAGTTACCAAAGGGCAAGGGACTGTGGTGGATAGTTGAGAATGGAGGGATAATGGGAGAGGGAAAGAAAGCGTGCATTACGATTAGCACGTATAATGTGGGAGCGGGGTCACAGGGAGGGCTGTACAACACAGAGAAGACAAGTAGTGATTCTACAGTATCTTTTTATGCTCATGGACAGTGACTGCAATGGGGTATCTTCCGGGAATCTTCGTGATCGGGGGAGTCAAGTAAATATAATGTTACTCATGCAATTGTATAATAATGACAGATAGATAGGTAGTTAGCTAGATGGAAAGACAGATAAATGAATGAATGCATAAATAAATAAATCCATATAAAGGAAGACAGAAAGAAAGTTAGATAGAATGTTAGAGAGACTGAAAAATAGATGGATAGATAGATAGATAGATGGATAAATAGATAGATATGTAGATAGAAAGACAGATGAATGAATACATGACTAAATAAATACATACATGAGAGGGAAGGAAGGAAGGAAGGAGGGAGGGAGGGAGGGAGGGAGGAAGAAAGGAAGGAAGGAAGGAAGGAAGGAGTAAAGCACCAGCCCAGTTTTAAAAATCTACAATGATATGAGCTACATGATGGTTACTACACTCCCCAGATCAAGTCCACGCAACATACTCCATTACAGTCAGTGTCCATCAGCTTAGCAAGATGCTACAGAGTCACGACTTAAACTCTCTGTACTATACTGACTTTCCCGTGGGACCTCCCCACACATAATGTGAGCTGGTCGTAATGCCCCCTGTACACCCTTCTCCCTCCCTTCCCAACCAGCCTTCCTAGTCCCTTACTTCCATAAATTAGTGATGGGGAGGGTCAAGTAAACATAATGTTACTCATGTAGATGTAGACTAATGATAAGAAAACAATAAGTAAGGAAGAGTACATACATGGATACATACATAAAAAATAAAGAATAGAATACAGCAGACCAGTTTAGAAGAGACATGTGCACCCCTATGTTTATCACAGCACTATACACAATAGCCAAGGTAAGTGTCCATCAGTAGATGAACAGTGGAATATTATTCAGCCAGATGAAGAAAACCAATCCTACCATTTACAACAACATGGATGGAGCTAGAGGGTATTATGCTCAGTGAAATAAGCCACGCAGAAAACAAAAAGTGTCAAATGATTTCACTCACCTATGGAGTATAAAAAAAAGAAAGAGAGTGAAAGAACAAGACAGTAGTAGCCTCACCGAACCCAGGAAGGGACTCACGGTTACGAACGGGAATGTGACTGAGGAGGATGGGTTGGAAAGGAGAGAAGAGAGGGAAAATGGGGCATTACGAGTAGCACACATAATGTGGGCAGGCGGCAGGTATGGTCAAGGCAGTATAACACCGCAAAGATCAGTAGCACTTCTACAGCATATTCCTGGGCTGATGGACATTGACTCTTAAGGGCTATGTGTGGGGGGGAATTGGTAATGGGGGTAGTCTAACAACCATAATGTTGCTCATGGAACTGTTTAGTACTGACACCAAAATAAAAGGAAACACACAGTACCTTGGGTCTGGATTCCAAGTTTACCTGATGCTGTCAAGTTGGTCAGTGTCCACCTCACCAGAATCACAGCTGCTCCTCTAAGCATACACATTCTGTCTCTAGGAAAGAGGCACCACTGTGACATCATGGAATTTCCAGGCAACAGTGCTGCTCTTGCAAACTCCACCCCCATGGCGGGCACTGCCCAGCCGTGGGGAGCTGCATCACAAGATGAACAGGGAATATTATTCACCATATAAATAATGATTTCACTCGTGATTGGAGTATCAGAACAAAGAAAATACTGAAGGAGAAAACATGAGCAGTCTCACAGAAACCAGGAATGGACTACAAGTTACCAAAGGGAAAGAGACCGGGGTGGATAGTTGGGACAGGAGGGATAAAGGGAGAGGGAAAGAAAGTGTGCTTTACGATTAGCATGTATAATGTGGGAGGGGGGGTCACAGGGAGGGCTGTACAACACAGAGAAGACAAGTAGTGATTCTACAGTGTCTTACTATGCTCATGGACAGTGACTGCTAAGGGGTATGTGGGGGAATCTTCATGATGGGGCGAGTCTAATAAACATAATGTTACTCATGGAATTGTGTATTAATGACAGAAAGATAGACAGGAAGAGAGATTAATAGATATAGATAGACAAGAAATGAATTAATGCATGAATAAATAAATATATATGTACATAAACACATACATAAAAAGAAAGAAAGCAGAAGCCCAGCTGAAAAAAGACACACAAACCCCTGTGTTTACCACAGCACTATTAACAACAGCCAATCTACAATAACAGGAGCTACATTAAGGTTACTACATGCCCCAGATAAAGTCCACCAAACATACCACATGACAGTCACTGTCCGTCAGCATAGTAAGATGCTATAGAATTACTATTTGAACTCTCTGTACTAGACAGACTTCCGCACGGGAGGTACCCACACACTATGTGAGCTAATCATAATGCCCCCTGTTCTCCCTTCTCCCTCCCTTCACAACCAGTCTTTCTAGTCCCTTAAGCTTTGGTAAATTGGTGATGGATGGAGTCTACTAAACATAATGATACTCATGTAGTTGTTGACTAATGACAAATGAGTAAATAATAAATAAGCAACTACATAAATGAATACATACATAAAAAAATAAATAATAAAATGCAGCAGTCCAGTTTAAAACAGACATGTGGACCCCTATGTTTAACACACCACTATTTATAATAACCAAGCTAAGTGTCCAACAGAAGATGAAAAGTGCAATTTTATTCAGCCAAAACAAAACAAGAAATCCTACCATTTACAACAACATGGATGGAGCTAGAGGGTAATATGTACAGTGAAATAACCCAGGCGCAGAAAGACAGGTATCAAATGATATCACTAACCTCTCAGAAGGAGAAGCAAGAGAAACTGAGTGAACAAAACAGCACCAGATTCATAGAAGCCAAGAATGGACTAACATTTACCAAAGGGAAAGAGACCGGTGTGGATAGCTGGGACTGGACGGATAAGGGGAGAGGGAAAGAAAGCGTGCATTGCGATTAGCACGTATAATGTGGGGGGGGAGGGGTCCCAGAGAGGCCTGTACATCACAGAGAAGACAAGTAGTGATCTTACAGCATCTTACTATGCTGATGGACAGTGACTGTGAAGGGGTATGTGGGGAGATCTTAGTGAAGGGGGGAGCCTAGTAAACATAATGTCCTCCATGTAATTGTAGATTAATGATACCAAAATATTTAAAAAATTATAAATTGAATTAAGGAATGCAGAAAAGTGGAGACGTTTCATAAAAGAAGAGATACAAATGGCCAAAGAGTCCATGGAAAAATATTCAGCAACAGTAGTCATCAAAGAAGAGCAAAT